>NC_092761.1:39386385-39700314 GCF_047496795.1 Chiloscyllium punctatum | reverse complement strand
GATCAGCAGCAGAAATGGCAGATGATCATGAGATTGACTTATGAACTGTGTTTGGATTCCAACATCAATTTCAATCTGTGAAGGATAGAAGTTGGAGGTAAGAGAAATCCTCAGGTGGTAAGGAAAAAGGAGATCTTGTTGAAGTTAGTTTACCACAGGCTAAAAAGAAAATCCATGAAGGGGCAAGAGAAGTGAAAAAACTTGGGTGTTTTCACTGCAATAAAGTAGGCTACAGGATGTTGCAGTGTTGGTGGTTTAGAAAAAAACACTGGGGAAAACAGATTGCAACAAACGATGAGCCCATCAATTTTGTTGAAATGGTAAAGGAAAACACAAAGGAAGCTCAAAAATCTGCAAATAAAAAAGTATAACCTGATGAGGGGTTGCTTGAGAAGAAAGTACCAGAAATCTTTAAAGAGTTTGCCTGCATGAGTAAGGTTTAGAACACAGAACATTGCAGCACAGTACAGGTCCTTCGGCCCTCAATGTTGTACCGACCTGTGGAACCAATCTGAAGCCTATCTAACCTACACTATTCCAGTCTCATCCATATTAGAGTGGTGCTGGAAAACCACAGCAGGAAAAAGCCCGATTTGCTTTTCCAGCACCACTCTAATCTCCAGCATCTGCAGTACCCACTTTGTCATTCCCATCCATATGCCTATCCAATGACAAAATTAAATGCCCTTAAAGTTGGCAAGTCTACTACGGTTACAGGTTCTATACTACTCTGAGTATAGAACCTACCTTTGACATCTGTCCTATACTTATCACCCCTCAATTTAAAGCTGTGTCCCCTCGTGTTAGCCATCACCATCCAAGCAAAAAGACTATCACTGTTGACCGTATCTAACCCTCTGATTATCTTCTTTTTCTCAATTAAGTCATCTCTCAACCACCTTCTCTCCAACAAAAACAGCCTCACCTCCCTCAGACTTTCCTTGTGAGACCTTCTCTCCATATCAGGCAACATCCTAGTAAATCTCCTCTAAACCCTTTTCAAAGCTTCCATGTCCTTCCTATAATGATTAGATTTTTTTAGACTAGATTTCTTCCAGTATGGAAACAGGCCCTTCGGCCCAACAAGTCCACACCGACCCTCTGAAGTGTAACCCACCCAGACCCATTACCCCTTCCTAATGCACTTAACACTACAGGCAATTTAGCATGGCCCATTCACCTGACCTGCACATCTTTGTGACTGTGGGTGGAAACCAGAGCATCCGGAGGACAACACGGGGAGAATGGGCAAACTCCACACAGACAGTTGCCCAAGACTGGAATCAAACCTGGGACCCCGCTGCTGTGAGGCAATAGTGCTAACCACTGAGCCACTATGACGCCCCACGTAATACAATGACCAGAACTGTACACAATACTCCAAATGCGGCCACACCAGAGTTTTGTACAGCAGCAGCAGCATGATCTCATAGTTCCGAAACTCAATCCCTCTAACAATAGGAGCTAACGCACCATATACCTTCTTAGCAACCCTATCAACCTGGGTGGCAACTTTCAAGGATCTATACAAATGGACACCGAGATCTCTCTGCTGATTTACAGTGGACCCAAAACAGATCCTTGTGGTACCCCACTAGTAACTGAACTCTAGGATGAATATTTCCCATCAACAACCACCTTTCAGCTAGCCAATTTCTGATCCAAACTGCTAAATCACCCTCATTCCTTTGCCTCTGTATTTTGTGCAATAGCTTACCATGGGGACCCTTTTCAAACGCCTTACTGAAATCCATATACACCACATCAACAGTTTTACTCTCATCCACCTGTTTGGTCACATTCTCAAACAACTCTATAAGGGTTGTGAGGCACGACCTACCCTTCACAAAACTGTGTTGACTCTCCGTAATCAAATTATTCATTTCTAGATGATGATCAATCCTATCTCTTATAACTCTTTCCAACACTTTGCCCACATCGAAGTAAGGCTCACTGGCCTATAATTACCAGGGTTGTCTCTACTCCCCTTCTTGAACTAGGGGACAACATTCATTATCTTCCAGTCTCTGGCACTGCTCTTGTGGACAATGATCACATGAAGATCAAAGGCTCAGAAATCTCCACCTTGGCTTCCCAGAGTATCCTAGAATAAATCCCATCCAGCCAAGGGGATTTATCTGTTTTCACATTTTCCAGAATGGCTAACATCGCTTCCTCATGCACTTCAATCCCACCCATTCTAGTGGCCTGTATCTCAGTATTCTCCTCAACCACATTGTCTTTTTCCAGTGTGAATTCTGACAAAAAGTATTCATTTTTTGTTTCCCCTATTTCCTCTGACTCCACGCACAACTTCCCACTACTATGCTTGATTGGCCCTAATCTGACTCTAGTCATTCTTTTATTCCTGATATACCTGTAGAAAGACGAGAGAGGTTTTCCTTGACCTATTCGCCAATGACTTCTCATGTCCTCTCCTGGCTCTGCTTAGCTCTCTCTTTAAGGCTTTCCTGGTTAACTTGTATCTCTCAAGTACATTAATTGAGCCTTCACGTCTCATCCAAACATAAGCCTTCTTCTTCCTCTTACCAAGATATTCAACTTCTTAGTAAACTGTGGCTCCTGTGCTCGGCAACTTCCTACCTGCCTGACAGGTACATACTTATCAAGGACACGCAATAGCTGGTCCTTGAATAAGCTCCACATTACAACTGTGCCCATCCCCAACACTTTCCTTCTCCCACCCTTTGCATCCTAAATCTTGCTTAATTGCATCGTAATTGCCTTTACCCCATTATAACTTTTGTCCTATGATATACACTTATCCCTTTCATCGCTAAAGTAAACATAACCGAATTGCGGTCACCATCACCAAAGTGCTCACCTGGCCTGGTTCTTTCCCCAGTATCAAATCCAATGTGGCCTCGCCCCTTGTTAGCCTGTCTATGTACTGTGTCATGAAACTCTCCAGTACACATGGGCAGCAAGTGACCCATCTAAAGTACTTGAACCAAAGCATTCCGAATCAATATTTGGAAAGTTAAAGTCCCCCATAACAACTCCCCTGTCACTCTTGTTCCTATAGAGGATCATCTTTGCTATCCTTTCCTCCACATCTCTGGAACCATTTGGAGGCCTTTAGAAAACTCCCAACTGGATGACCTCTCCTTTCCTGTTTCTAATCTCAGCCCGTACAACCCCAGTAGAGGAGTCCTCCAGCATCCTTTCTGTAATTGTAACACTGTCCTTGACTAACAGTGCCCCACCAATCCCTTTTTTTACCATTTTCTCTGTTCTTACTGAAACATCTAAATAACCATTCCTGTCCCTGCTCTACCCATATCTCTGAAATGGCCACAGCATCAAAACCCATGCTGCACCTTATTCCAGATGCGCCTGGTGTTGAAATAGACACACACCAAACCAACTGTTTGCCTGCCAGTGCCTTTTTGCGAGCTTGAAATCTTAGTTCTGACTTCATTACTTATACCCTCCCATATATCGAAAAACAATTTCAGTTCCAATCCCTCTGCCAAATTAGCTTAAACCCATCCGAAGAGCATTAACAAATTTCCCCTCCCAGATATTGGTACCCCTCTGGTTCAGGTGAAGACCTTCCTGTTTGGAGAGGTCCCACCTACCCCAAAATGAGCCCCAGTTATCCAGGCATCCAAAACACTCCCTCCTGCACCATCCCTGTAGACAAGTGTTCAACTCCTTTCTCTCCCTATTTTTTGCTTCACTAGCACATGGCACAGAGAACAAACTAGAGGTAACAACTCTATTCTACCTCTAAGCTTCTACCCTAGCTCCCTGAATTTATGCTTTAAATCCCCACCTTTCTTCCTATCTATGTTGTTGGTGCCTATGTGGACCACGACTTGGGGTTGCTCCCCTCCCCCGCAAGGATTCTGAAAACATGATCAGGGACATCACAAACCCTGGCACCTGGGAGGCAACACACCAAATGTGAGTCCCTCTCGCTCCCACAGAACCTCCTATCTACCCCCCTAACTATGGAGTCTCTAATGACTAATGCTTTGCTCCTCTTCCCCCTTCCATTCTGAGCAACAGGGACAGACTCTGTGCAAGAGATCTGTGCCCATTGCTTACCCCTGCTCAGACGTCCCCACTTGGAGGTCGCCACTGATGATGTTACCTAGCCAGGTAATGAAACATCTGGATATCAAACCTACAGCTCAGCAAGTAAACCTACACCCTTACCAATTGGCGCACAGAACCTTGTTTTTGATTAGAGGAGAAGGATGGGTGGGAGACGCTACCTGAGTACTGTTTTGAGTAAAGCAACCACCCAAATTTAAAGCCTGACTTACCCAGCAGTCCTGAGCCTGCTCCTGCTCTTCCTGTACCCAAGGTATATCTTTTACAATTTACCTTCCTGTCGGGCTCTGTTCCTCGCTGTTGCTCCTTCCACTCCAACTACTGCTGAAAAAAAAGTGAAGAAAGTTTACTGGTATGCCAGGAGGAACAGGTAAATAAATAAGAAGTATAAAAAGACATGGAAACACGTTACTCTTTGATGTTAGTTGAGGAGATAAGTAATTCAGGTGGAGTATTGCCATAAATGTACTAAGTGGTCAGAATAGCAGTGTCCCCATTACAAAGGCGAGGGTGGAGAGTCTGGCAAAAGTAGTGATGTATTGTTAGGAGTAAGAGAGAAATTCTTGGTCCCAGAAATAGACTTTGCCCTTGGTAATGATATAGCTTGGTCACAGGTGGGAGTGATTCCTTCTGTGTTTGGAAAGCCAGTGGAAAATTAGGCAACTGAGGTATTAGAAGAAGTATATCCCGGGATGTTTCCTGACTCTGTGATAACAAGGTTGCAAAACCAAAAGTGGAAATATGAAGAGAAATCAAAGAGTAAAGATAAGGAAGTTGAAGTTTATGAGATACCAAGTTTGAACAAATGCTTGAGGAAAAAGCAACAAGAACAATTGGAGAAAAAAGTGGATGTTTTTAGTTCCAAGAAAACAACTAAATAACAGAAAGAAGAAAACTAAAGCAATTTATCAAAAATTTGAGTGCATCCCTGAATGTTACTATCATCAAACTGACATTTTGCTGAGGAAATGGAGACCATCACATATTCAGACGGATGAGAAATAGGAAGAAGTTCATCAAATGTATTACTGTGAGTTATAGTAATAAGGTGTACGAGAAGTACATGAATTACTAGTGGGAGGTCAAATACATTTTTATTGGTTTGGATTGTGTAAGGATGTAGTTGAAATTTTCTGGACATACCTTACATGTCAGGTAATTGGAATACCTCAGGCTGTGATTAACCCAGCACCCTTAATACCCATTCCCGCATTTGAGGAACCTTTTACAGGAGTCTTAATCGATTGCTTAGGACCCTTACATAAAACAAATAGTGTGAGTCAGTATTTGTTGACCAGAATGGATATGTCTACAACATTTTCTGGATACAGATTACCCACAGAAATACCATCAGATGAAAGGTCAAATTTGACATCAGTCATTCAAAAAAGTTTTGGATAGCTGAGGAATAAAACAATTCAAAGCTACTGCATGCTGTCCAAAATTGCAGGGAACATTAGGACATGGCATCAAAATGTAAAGACCACAATGAGAGTTTATAGATTATTTGCAGTGTGGAGACAGGCCGAACAAGCCCACACCAACCCGCCGAAGCACAACCCACCCAGACCCATTCCCCTACATTTACCCCTTCACCTAACACTACGGGCAATTTAACATGGCCAGTTCACCTTACCTGTACATTTTTGGAGTGTGGGAGGAAACCCACGCAGACACAGGGAGAACGTGCAAACTCAACACAGAGAGTCGCCTGAGGCGGGAACTGAACCCGAGTCTCTGGCGCTGTGAGGCAGCCGTGCTAACCACTGTGCAGCCGTGCCACCCATATAGTTAAGACTATCCAGAGAATTGGAATCAAGGAATTCTGTTTGTACATTTTGTAATTAGGAATGCATTTAATGAATTAACTAAATTCATTTGAAGTAGTTTGGGGCAAGAGGTGAAAGGACGACTGAAATAAATTAAGAAGAAATTGATGAGTCATAGTTCTGAGACCACATATTTGTACACTTTCAAATTTTAGGGAAAGGATAAATAGAGTGGGTGAGTTGGCTAAACAGCATTTGAACATAGCACGGCATGTGATGAAACAGGAAGCAGAAAATAAATCAAAAGTGTGTAATTTTGCTAATGGAGGTAAAGGATTAATATTACTCCATGAGACATAAGCATTTAAAGTCAAAAAGTGTGGTGCCACCTTATCCCAGATCCAGTCTTTCAACTCAGCACCACCCTCTTGGACTGTCCTACCTATCCAGCTTCCTGCCCACCGATCCGCTCTCCACCTTCCTTTACAACCTATCCCCATCACCCCCCACTTCCAGCTACCTATCACATTCCTAGCTACCTTAAACCCCAGCCCCAGTGCCTCCAACTTATCTCTCAGCCCCCTTGCGCCTTCCCCCCCCCCCCCCCCACCCAATTCCTGAAAAAGAGCTTATGCTTGAAACGTCAACTCTCTTGCTCCTTGGATACTACCTGACCGACTGTGCTTTTCCAGCACCACACTCTCGACTCTGATCTCCAGCATCTGCAGTCCTTACTTTTTCCTAGTAGTAAACCTTTAAAGTCAAGGTTTAGTGGATTTTATTGGCTTGAAAGGAAATTAAGGTGACAAGGATACTGTATAGAAAGAAATCTCGCAGAATGTGTCATGTGAACATGCTCAAAAGTTATTTTGATAGTACTGTAGCAACCTGAAAAACAATCTTGATGCCCTGTTTTCTGTTGATTAATGAATACTTTATGAAAATAGATAAAATGTCCTCAGCACCATGTGATCTTGTCTTTGTGGATTAACCTTTTGTGCAGAACCTTTTGAAATTCAAGCTAAATTACATCTATGTAACCTCTTCATTCACTTTGCTTGTTGCATCTTCAAAGAAGACCACCAAATTAGCCAGTGATGATTTACCCCTCATAAAACCATGCAGACTCTGATGGATAGAGTTTTGACTTTGGGCTTGATTACTTGTTTAATGATGGACTCTAAAAATTTCCCAATGTCAGATGCTAAACTAACTGGTCTATTGTTTTCTACTTTCTGCCTCCCTCACGTTTTGAATATTTGAAATATATTAGCACTTTCCAATCTACAGGCTTCAGTATATGGAATGCCTTAGTTTTTCTCTTTGTTTTATTATTAAGTTCATTTCTTATCTGTGGATTTTTTTCCCTTTTGTTTAACCTTTCTTCATTACTGAAATATGTATTTGTTGGGAAAAACTCAATGTTTTCTTAAACACCTGTCACTGTTTGTCATTGGTCCAACCTTTTAGTCTTCCTGCCTAGTCACGAGGGCTAAATCTATCCCCATACTTATGTAATTACCTTTGTTTAATTCCAGAGTGCTGTTACGGGACTCCAATTTGTTGCCTTCAAATAGAATTCGTAATTCTAGCATACTATGATACCCATTCCCTAAAGGATCAATCACTGAGATACTCAATTAATCCCATTGCATCACACAATCCCAAACCCAGAATAACCTCATCTCTAATAGGTTCTCTGACATATTGTTCCTAGAAACAATCTCTAAGATCTTCAATGAATTCTTGCACAAGGAAACCCCAAACAATTTTCTGTTTCTTGGGCTGCAGCTGTATTTCATTTCTCCGTGAATTGAACTGGCTGGGCCTGCCTTTTATTGTACTGTTTCTCATTTGGAAGCGGCACTCCCATAACCTGCTGTTTTAACCCACTGGATCAGCTGTTTGCATGCTGTTTTCTTGCCCAGAAGTATTTATCCCCTCCCCACTGTTTTACATCGTCCGGACCACTTTTTGTACACTTTCTCGTTGTGAGAATGCATTACATTCACCAACGGATTTAACTCACCAGGCATTCCCGTCTCTGTGCTGCTTTTCACATCCCCTCTGCACTCCCTTCCCGTGTAGCTTTATCTTCCTGGGTCTGCTTCTGGCCATGCTGTTTCTGGCTCTAAAGTTGTACTCCTTTCTTTTCCACCCACATTCTTTTAACTTATTGGGGCCTACCTCGATCTGCACTCTTTCCATTCTCAAGCTTTACTCCTTTCCCAGTGAGGGAGACAAAACCTGAGGAATTAAGTTTCTTGTGGAGAAGAAAGTGTTGTGGAATGAGAAGAGTGTATGTTATTGAAATAAGAGGGGATACTGTCCAAGTAGGCTGAGAACACATTACTTCTGGGTACCTCTAGAGAAGAACTGTGGGACAAGGGCATTCAAAATGGAATTGGGAAAACAACAGACCCAAAGTGTTCTCTTTCCTGAGTAATGTAGGAACAGCAAGTGCAGAGAACTCTGGATGTCCAGAAATACATACAAGGTTGAAGAAGGAGGAAAATAATGGTTTTTAACAGGTAGAAACAGAAGACATCTACAGAGGCCCAGGTGGAATATTAAAAGCCCAGAGGGGAAATCGAGGTCAACTGGAGAGCAAAGAGGGGCAGAACATTGGGGGATAAGGATGGAGAGAATCCCAAGAAATTGAAAAAGTTTAGAATTGGGAAGATGTTTTACTGCAAAAAAAAACTGCACATGTTGGAAATGTGAAGGAAAAAGAGAAATTGATGAAAAAACCCAGCAAGTGTGAGAGAAAGCCGAGCTCACCTTTCCAAAACGTTTCTGAAACTGCCAAGTTTCTCCATCAGTTTCTGGTTTTGTTATTACTGCATGTTGTTGAGCAGCTCAGAGTGGTACAGAGGTCATTAGATTTCAAGCTGTTGATAAGAACAAAAGATGTTGGAGGTTATGAGCTGGTCAGTTGCGTATATAATTAGCTGCAGGGCAGCGTGTTGTCTACAACACTGTTTTAACTAGGTACTGCCTGCATATTCATTTTAAATCATAAACCTTTCTTAATACAATTGAATCGGAATGAGTGAAAAGTCTAAATGAATCATCCTTATTAAACTGAACAAATTCCCAAGTCGCTTCCAATATGAATCACGTTTGTTTCTTGTCCCAGTGGATTATTATGAGATAACTCCTTCAGTTTTTTTCCCTTTATATATTGGTGTCAATGTAAGTGGGAACTTGTCATAGTAGTCAGAGAGATTGTATACTGCAGGAACTATTTCCCTTGGATAGCTAGTGGTAGTCAAGAATGGGGTCACTGTGTAGTTGTGTCCATGCCCCATTTGAGGGGGAAGGAGTATTGAGACATTCAGTAAGAAGGCAGTAATCCTGGATAGGTGCAGAATTCTGCTGCCAGTGGAAGAATACCATGCCACACATTACTTTATTTCTGGTCAAAAGATCATATTTTGATTTTCAGATAAATAACCTCAGAGTGAAACAAGAATAGAAAGCACATAAAAAAAGGACATGTTTTTGGTAACAAATGCATCGGTAATTGTATATTTATGTAATGAGCTTTAGACATTGCCATAGAGTCATAGATTCCCACAGCGCAGAGGCCAGGCCCTTTGGTCCAAACTAGTCCACACCAACCAAAATGTCCATCCACACTAACCCCATTTCCCTGCACTTGTCCTATATCCTTCTAAATCTTTCCTATCCATGTATTAGTCCAAATGACTTTTAAATGTTTTTAGTCTACCAGCCTCGATCACATCCACTAGCAGCTCACTCCATATACGTTCCACCCTCTGTGTAAAAAAAATGAAGTTCCCTTTTTATTGTTCCTTCTCTAACCTTAAGCTGATGCCCTCTCATCCTCAATTCCGTAACCCTGGGAAAAAAGACTAAATGGATTCATCCTATCCTTGGCTTCCATGATCTTGCACACTTCTAATTTGTCCTCCCTTGGTCTCCTACGCTCTAAAGAAAGCAATCCTAGCTTGGCCAACGTATCCCTGTAACTCAGACTGTTGAGTCCTGGCAACATCCTTGCAAATTTCATCTGCATTCTTTTCAGTTCAGTCCTATAGGAAGGTGACCAAAACAGAACACAATACTCCAAGTGTGGTCTCACCAGCATTCCTGTAAAAACGCAACATAACTTCCCAACTTCTGTACTCACTGCCCTGACTGATGAAAGTCAGTGTGCCAAAACCCTTCTTCACCTGTGACTCCACTTTCAGAGAACCATGCACCTGAACGCCAAGGTCCCTCTGCTCTATTACACTTCTTAAGGCCCTTCCATTCACCATGAAACTCCTACCTTGAGTTGACTTTTCAAAATGTGAAGCCTCACACTTATCTATATTAAACTCCATTTGCCATTTCTCCACACACTTCCCCAGCTGATCAAGGTCCTGCTGCAATTTCTGATGACCTTCCTCATAGTCCATGATACTGCCTATGTAAATGTCATCTGTAAACTTACTAATCATGACAGTCTCATCCAAATCATTGATATGGTTAACAAACAGCAATGGGCCCAGCACCGACCCCTGAGGCACTCCATTAGTCATAGGCCTCTAGTCTGATAAACATCCTTCCACAATTACTTCCTCCTTCCTACCAACAAGCCAATTGTGTGTCCAATTTGCCAGTTCCCCTGGATTTCATGCGATCTAACCTTCCTGAGCAGTCTACCATGTGGAACCTTATCAAAGACCTTACTGAAATCCATATAGACTGTGTCTTTCACTCTGTCCATGCCATCCTTCCTGTTTACTCCATCAAAGAACACCAACAAATTTGTGAGGCATGATCTCCCACGAACAAAGCCATGCTGACTACTCCTAATCAAACCCTGTCTTTCCAAATGGTTGTATATGTTTTTAGATTAGATTATTTTCAGTGTGGAAACAGATCCTTTGGTCCAACAAGTCCACACTGACCCTCCGAAGAGCAACCCACCCCTACCCATTCCTCTACATTTACCCCTTCATCTAACACTATGGGCAATTTAGCATGGCCAATGCACCTAACCTGCACATTTTTGGACTGTGGGAGGAAACCGGAGCACCCGGAGGAAACCCATGCAGGCACGGGGAGAATGTGCAAACTCCACACACACAGTTGCCCGAGGCGGAAATTGAACCCAGGTCTCTGGCGTTATGAGGTAGCAATGCTAAGCACTGTGCCACCGTGCCATCCATTATCTCTGAATCTTCTCAACTAACTTATCCACAACAGATGTTAAGTTTGCTGATCTATAGTAACCAGGTTTTTCTTTGAACAAGGGCACAACATTCGCTACTCTCCAGTCTTCTGGGACTTCACCCAAGCCTAAAGGTGATGCAAAAAAATCAGCCAGGGCCTCCATGGTTTCTTTCCGAGAAGCCATGTATGATGTCCAATGAATTAGAACACAGAGCATAGAACAACACAGCCCTCAATGTTGCGCTGACCTGTGAACTATTCTCAGCTCGTCCCCCGACACGATCCCATCATCATCCATGTGCTCATCCAAGGATTGTTTAAATCCCCCTAATGTGGCTTAGTTAACTACATTGGCAGGTAGAGCAATCCACACCCTTACCACTCTCTGAGTAAAGAACCTGTCTCTGACATTTGTCTTAAAACTATCACCCCTCAATTTGTAGTTACGCCCCTTCATACAATCTGATGTCATCATCCTAGGAAAAAGACTCTCACTGTCTACCCTATCTAATCCCCTGATCATCTTGTATGTCTCTATCAATTTCCCCCCTTAGCCTTCTTCTTTCCAATGAGAACAGACCCAAGTCTCTCAGCCTTTCCTCAAAAGACCTTCCCTCCAGACCAGGCAATATCCTCATAAATCTCCTCTGCACCTTTTCCAATGCTTCCACATCCTTCTCGAAATATGGCGACCAGAACTGTACACAATATTCCAAGTGTGGCCGCACTAACATTTTGTATAGTTGCACCATAATATTGCAGGTCTGGCGTTCTATCCCTCTACAAATGAAAGCTAACACACTGTATACCTTCTTAACAGCACTATCAACCCGGTGGCAACTTTCAGGGATCTATGTACATGGATTCCAAGATCCCTCTGCATATCAACATTACCAAGAATCTTTCCATTGACCCAGTACTCTACCTTCCTGTTATTCTTCCCAAAGTGAATCACCTCACATTTAACTGCATTAAACTCCATTTGCCATCTCTCAGCCCAATCATGCAGTTTATCTAAGTCCCCCTGCAATCCGTAACATTCTTCCACACTGTTCACTACTCCACCGACTTTAGAATCATCTGCAAATTTACTACTCCATCCACCTATGCCTGCATCTCAGTCATTTATAAAAATAATAAACAGTTGTGGTCCCAAAACAGATCCTCGTGGCACACCACTAGTAACTGGGCTCCAGACTGAATATTTTCCATCAACCACCACTCACTGCCTTCTATCCGAAAGCCAATTTCTAATCCAAACTGCTAAAACACCCTCAATTCCATGCCTCTGAATTTTCTCCATCAGCCTACCATGTGGAACCTTATCAAAGGCTTTACTGAAGTCCATGTATACCATGTCAACTGCCCTACCCTCATCTACATGCTTGGTCACCTTCTCAAAAAACTCAATGAGGTTTGTGAGACATGACCTGCTCTTGATGAAACCATGTTGACTATCTGAAATCAAATTGTTGCTTGCTAGATGATTATAAATCTCATCTCTTATAATCCTTTCCAAAACCTTTCCTACAATAGAAGTAAGGCTCACTGGTCTATAATTACCTGGGTCATCGCTACTGCCCTTCTTGAACAAGGGCACAACATTTGCAACCCTCCAGTCCTTAAGTACTAAACCTGTAGACAATGACAACTCAACTCTCTAAGCCAAAGGCTCTGCTATCTCTTCCTGAGCTTTCTAGAGAATCCTCAGATAGATTCCATCCGGCCCAGGGGACTTGTCTACTTTCACTCCTTCTAGAATTGATAACGCCTGTTCGTAACTAAGTTTGATCCTTTCTAGTCTAATATCTCATACCTCATTTCTCTCCTCTATAATTTCTCCTTTTTCCTGAGTGAACACCAATGAGAAATGTTTGTTTAGCACCTCTCCGATCGCCACAGGATCCACCTTCAACTTCCCACTTCTGTCTTTGACTGGCCCTATTCCTATCCTAATCATCCTTTTCTTCCTCACATACCTATAGAAAGCTTTAGGGTTCTCCTTTATTCTATTTGCTAAAGACTGCTCATGTCCTCTCTTTGCTCTTCTTAACTCTCTCTTTAAATCCTTCCTAGCTGATCTATAACTCTCCATCACCTCATCTGAACCATCTTGCCTCATCAACACATAAGCCTCCTTCTTCTGCTAAATAAGAGATGCAATTTCTGCAGTAAACCACGGTTCCCTTACCTAATCGCTTCCTCCCTGCCTGACAGGGATATACCTACAAAGGCCACGCAATATCTATTCCTTAAACCAGCTACACATTTCCATAACCTGCATCCCCTGCATTTTGCTACCCCATTCTATGCATCCTAAATTTTGCTGAATCGTATTATAGTTGCCCTTGCCCCATTGGTAAATCTTGACCTGTGGCATGTACCTATCCCTTTCCATCGCTAAACAAACATAACTGAATTATGGTCACTCTCTCCAAAGTGCTCATCTACAACTAAATCAAACACCTGGCCTGGGTCATTACCAAGCACCAGATCTCATGTGACCTCCCCTCTTGTCAGCCCTTTGACATACTGTGTCAGGAAACCCTCCTGTATACATTGGACAAAAACTGATCCAACCGATGTACTAGAGCTATTACATTTCCAGTCAATGTTGGGGAAGTTAAAGTCCCCGATAATGACCACCCTGTTCCTTTCACTCCTACCCTGAATAATTTTGCTAATTCTCTCTCCTGCCTCCCTGGAACTCTGTGGAGCTCTATAAAGAACTCTAAGCAGTGTGACCTCTCCTCTCCTGTTTCTAACCTCAGCCCACACGACCTCAGTAGACGAGTCCTTGTCAAAAGTTCTTTCAGTCACTGTAATATTATCTTTGACTAACAAGGCCTCACCTCCCCCCTCTTTTACCGCCTTGTCTGTTCTTAATGAAAGATCTAAATGCTGGAACCTGCAACATCCATTCCTCACCCTGCTCTATCCATGTCTTCAAAATGGCACAACATCGAAGTCCCAGGTACCTATCCATGCTGCAAGCTCACCTACCTTATTTCAGATACTTCAGATATTGAAGTCGACACGCTTCAAACCAGCTTGCCAGCACATTGCTGTGACCCTGAAATCCTGTCCCTGTCCTCCCTACTGTTATTCCACTCTGTACTGCAACTACACTTCTGGTTCCCATCCCCCTGCTGAGCTAGTTTAAATCCACGTGAATAGCACCAGAAAATGTCCCACCCAGGATATTAGTACCCCTCTGGTTCAAGTGAAGACCGTCCTATTTGCAAAGGTTCCACCTTCCCCAGAATGAGCCCCAATTATCCAAATACCTGAAACCCTCCCTCCTGCTCCATCCTTGCAGCCATGTCTTCAGCTGATATCTCTCCCTATTCCTTGCCTCGCTATCATGTGGCAAGGGTAACAAACCAGAGATAACAACTCTGTTTGTTCCAGCTCTCAGCTTCCACCCTAGCTCCCTGAAATCCTGTCTTACATCCCTATCGCTCTTTCTACCATTGGTACCTACATGGAGCACAACGTGAGCCTGGTCACCCTCCCTTCAGGACCCCAAAAATATGATCCAAGACATCACAGACCCTGGCACCTGGGAGGCAACACACCAACCGTGAGTCTCGTTTGTTCCCACAAACATTTATCTGAGCCTCTAACTATTGAGTCCCCAATGACTAACACTCTCCTCCTTTCCCTCCTTCCCTTCTGTGCAACATAACAGGCTCTGTGCCAGAGACCTGGGCCCAACTGCATACCCCTGGTAAGTCATCCCCCTCAACAGTATCCAAAATGGTGAACATGTTTTTCAGGGGAACGACTACAGGAGAACCTTCCACTGACTGTTTTCTACCCCTTCGAACAGTCACCCAGCTTTTTTCATGCCTCGGAGTAGCTACTTCTCTGTAACTCTTATCTATCACAGCCTCTGCCTCCCAAATGATCCAAAGTTCATCCAGCTCCCGCTCCAGTTCCCTAACATGGTCTTGGAGGAGCAAGCGTTGGGTGCACTTCCTGCAGATGTACTTGGATGGGACACCAATGGCGTCCCTCACCTCAAACATCATGCAGGAGGAACATTGCTCTGCCAGTCACCTTACCTGATGTGTCCCTGGTCTTTAAGGTTAGAGGGGGTGGTTTGGTGGAAGGCCCTACAAAGGTAGGATCTCTGGTTTAGAAAACACTGGACGGAAATAAAAAGGAGAAGTCCTTCCTTTCCTGAAAACCTCTGCTCTCTGACTTCAAATACAAAAGTTCAAGTCAGTGACTCACTGCTCCCGGCAGGCCCCTGGTCCAAGCTCCTGCCTCTCGAGTTGCTGCTGTTCCTTTTTGTTGTTGTTCAATATGAATCACAGATGGTGGTGACTTCTTTTTGAGAGATCACAGATTGGTCAGCTGAAAGGTCCATTGGCTGTAGTGCTCCTGCCTGTTCATCACAAGCTATTATGGTTATCTCTGTCATGTCCAACTTCGGTAGATACCAATTTTTTTGCTTCTTTTCTCATTCACGGGAGGAGGGTGTCACTGGCTAGGGCACCATTTATTGCCCATCCTTAATTGCCCAGAGGCAGTTACGACTTAATCACTTTGCTGTGGGTCTGGAGTCACATGGAGGCCAGACCTGGTAAGGATGGCAGTTCCTTTCGCCAAAGAATGTTAGTGAACCAAGTGGGTTTTTTCTGACCATAGGCAATAAATTCATGGTAATCATTAGACTTTAATTCCACATATTTATTGAATTCAAATTCTACCATCTGCTGTGACGGGATTCGAATCCGAGCCCCCCAAGCACTATCTGGATCTTAAGTTCGGTGATAATACCACGAGGCTATCGGCTGTAATCACACCATTACACCTCCATGCCTCTTGGTATAAGAGAACGTGCTTTAACTCTCTATTTAATACATGACCCTGCTGGTGGGTGTACAATGACAAGAACAACTGAAATGTACAACATTTGCTTAGAGCAACAGGTTAGCTGGATAACCGCTACTGCTACCGTGTCGAAGACCTCCTTCATTTGTTTGATCCAAATCTGTACTGTCCACCCACCCAGACCCCAGATCATCCTGTAAATGAATGACTAAATTATACCAGAAACTTGCATAAATCGCATATAGATACATTTAATGTATGTGCATGCCCACCTCACTCCAACTTTTAAATTTAACTTCAAAATTTCTGTCACCATCTTCTCTCTGTTTGTAATTTTCTCAAGTGTACCCTTCATATCAAGCTCACAATCATGTTTGTGCTGAAGAAGTTTTGTTTAATTCTGTAAGGGCTAAAAGACAGAATATTTGAAGATGTGATGGGCTCCTCAGAGCTGCGCATTTGATGTGCAACACAGTTAGCTTCTACAGACCAAGCTCAAGTTCGCTACATAAGATTCATAATGAACTTTCACAGACATACATAATATGCATGGGTTATATCAGAAAAAGATGTGAGTTGGTTCTCTATTGCATTACTTTCCATCCAATGTTTGTAAGTGCATCACTCTAGGGAAAGCCAAGCATGGAAGTATTGAAACAAAATTAGTTTTGTTGCCGAAATACAATTATCTCTTTATGAAATGTCAATAATTTAATGATGAGATTAAAAGGATACTTAATTATGATCTTCAGCTGCTCTCTGAATTTATTCTGGGTGATTACATAAATACATGTGTTGGTGCAGGTACTGAGAAGCTGAAGCATATTGGCGATGGATTCCAGGTAATAAAGAGGATCTGTGACAGAGTAAGAATATGCCTTTGTAATTCGCTGATAAATGTAAAATACAAGCTGAGTCATCCATAACATTATAAAGCTGCCAGATATACTGAAGAGTAATATGATGGATTTCCTTCGCATCTCTATTTCTGGATCCTTGCCATTCTCTCCATTGAGGTGACCCCGGAGTGCCCTGCGGACTTCACTTGCTGCTAAAATACGTCTGACAGTCAGAAGATTGAGCAGCAAGATGAGGAAGATCGGTAGGCAAATTGTTAAAATTGTATAAAAGATGACAAAACCAGCCCATGCGTTCGAAGTGATGAAGCTGGCTTTTGTAATGCAGTACCAGGGAGTATTATCAATCGTGTACAGGGGTTCATATCTGAAATACCAGGCGACAGATACTAAACAACTCAAAACAGTCACTGTCCCTATTACAACAACTGCTGTTTTCTCTGCACAATACTTAGCTTTCAACTTAATGCAACATATGGCTACAAATCGATCGAAGGTGAAAGCAACTGTGAGCCACACAGAAATCTCTGTTGATGTGAAAACGAATGTGTAAATAAAACTACACAAAGGCGTAATGAACAGAAATGAGTCCTGGAAGTACATCCGACCAATTCGATATAATAGAGGTTCAGCAATAACAACCAAGAGGTCGGCAGCTGCCATTCCAAGCAGGTAGCAAGAAATACATTTGGAGAGGCCACAGTTTCCTCGGGACAGAATAAGAATCACTGCTACATTAACTAGAACAGAGGAAAAATGAAAACAGTGTTTAAAATAAAAATTCATCGAGAGGATTTTAAAAATCATTAAACGTTTGAAATTGTTTATTGAATGGAACATATTTCCAGACTTTTTATAAGAATTTATTTACAGCTTTAGAAGTAGAACAGTGGAAAAAAAAAACTATCATTAAGACATCTCTAAATCTATTATAAAATAAATTGCATAATTTCAGCTGGCAGATTCAAAAGTGACGTTAAATAGACTTGAAAATGTTTAATTTCACAAGGCATTCCAATGCAGCGATCTTACCCTCACTGAAGTAGAGAGGAAGTGGAAGTATTGAACTTCATTCACTGGTCAGTATACGAAGATACTTTGGATTACTTACAGCATGGAAACAGGCCCTTCAGCCCAACAAGTCCACACTGACCCACCGAAGTGCAACCCACCCAGACCCATTCCCCTACATTTACCCCTTCACCTAACACTATGGGCAATTTAGCATGGCCAATTCACCTAACCTGCACATCTTTGGGCTGTGGGAGGAAACTGGAGCACCCGGAGGAAACCCACGCAGACACGGAGAGAATGTGCAAACTCCACACAGTCCGTCGCCTGAGGCGGGAATTGAACCGGGTCTCTGGCGCTGTGAGGCAGCAGCGCTAACCACTGTGCCACTGTACCGCCCACTGAGGTAATTTTTCATAGTCTTAAAATTCATTTAAATACTGCTTCATCTGGACCATTTTCCTTTGGGAGTACGTGATAATATCTCCTTCCTTCACAAATAAGGTGAGTTATCTCAATATTTGGCAGTGAAGCAACAATCTTTGAATCAAACTTTGAAAATTGTTTAGCTTCACTCGATGAAGCTAATACAGTGTCTGATGATTTGGTGTATTTTCTAAGCATCATACTAATACCTGCAATATGACAAGTGAAGAAAATAATCCAGAAAGATTCAGAGTTGGGCATTAAAAAATTATAATTTCCATATAATGCAGTTGTTTCAAGGCAACAATAACAATAAAAAAAACTTTTGACACAGTCGTGGAAAAATCATATGGAATTATTGTACAACCGTTACTGTGGCACTCTTGACTCTGATTCATAGCAGTAGCAGCTAAGAAAGCGACTCACCAGTAACTCCAAACACTGCAAGAACTGGATAGTAGATATGTTCTATCTGAATCATTCCTGAATACACGTATCCCATTTTGGTGTTCAGAAGTGATGTCTATTTGTCTGGAAATGACAGCTCCTGAAAACACTGTGCTGATACCTGCCAAGCGACCTTGTTTATATGTTTCCACAGGGACAGTTGTTATCAGGTACAGTGCACTGTCATTTGAACAAACAAATTGCATCAGCAGCATTGACATCATTGAAATTGAAATTTTGGAGAGGTAAAATATACATCACAGTCCAGGACCGTGTAAAACAGAAAACAAGGTTCTAAACTTCCTTTTTGTACAATTTCTTGAAATTGCTCATTTGTGCCGAATATTTCACTGTATGAATTTCTGTACACCCCTCACTGAATGCAAGCTGGTGAGTGCTGTAGCAGACAAGTGGGCACGCAGGAAGGAGAGCATCAGCTCTAGCAGATCAACAACCACATATAGATGTGACCTCTGCAACCGGGATCATCACTCCAACATTGGTCTGTTCAGTTGCAAGCGATGTTGCTTCGGTGAAGCAGAAAGCTAGATCAAGGAGGATGCAACCCATGGCAAGCCATGACTGAAAAGGGACCTGCTGGGAGTGCTGGATGGTAGAATGATGTTTAGTAATTACGGTGTATGCTAATGTGGCAATGGCACATTTTATATATTGGAACACTTTGACTGTTTATAACAGCATACCAAAGCTTTTGTAGGTTGAGTGTAATCAACAATAACAGCAGTATTAAAAATGATCATTAATTCTCATATTGTACAACTAGAGTCCTCAGCCAACATACTTTTATGCTTCCACCTCTACTACTGCAAAGTCTTATTCGTCACAAATTCAATAATGGATTTTGTGTCCTAATAGTACTCACTGGGTGTTTGTATTGCTACAATGTAAGATTGGATGCCCTAACTGGCATGTAATGAAGAAATCTAATTGTTGACTGATCTCTCCCTCTCAGTCAAAATGTGTGGTGCTGGAAAATCACAGAAGGTCAGGAAGCATTCAAGATGCATGAGAGTTGATGTCTCAGGCATAAGCCCTTTATTAGGAATGTGCCCACATTCCTGATGAAGGGCTTATGCCCAAAGCATTGAGTCTCCTATTCCTCAGATACTGCCTTACCAGCTGTTCCTTTCCAGCATCACACTTTTTATCGCTGATCTCCAGCATCTGTGGTCCTCACTTTCTCCTGATCTTTCACTCTATCCACTCTGGCTTGTGTTATAAAGAGTGGCTCGATAGTATGGGACTTCTTTCAGTGGAATGGAGGCGATTGAAGGATGACCTTACAGAGGTTTATAAAATCATAATGGGCATAGATAAGGTGAATAGGAAAGGTCTTTTCCTGAGAATGTGTTAGTTCAAAACTGGGGGGCAACTTTTACAGTGCGAGGAGAAAGATTTAAAAGGGACCTGAGGGGCAGCTTTTTCAGACAGAGGGTGTTCATATGTGGAATGAACAGTCAGATGAAGTGACAGATGCAGGTACAGTTAAAACATTTAAAAGATGTTTAGACAGGCACATGAATGGTAAAGATTTCAGGGTTATGCGTCAAATGCAAGCAAATGGGACTGGTTTAGTTTGGGAAATCTGGACGGCATGGATGGGTTGGACTGAGGTTCTAATTCCATGCTGTATGACTCTGAGTAAATATTGCAACTACTGTGTGTTTTATACTGAGCATTATACTGAAAGAGTTAAAATTAAGGTTTGCTTAATTAAATTCTGGTTATGTTCCCTGCCTTTGTCCGTCACACAACAGAATGTCTGGGTAAAAGTACTGGGTACTCTTTCTGACTCTTAGAGATGAGAGTTGCATTGCAGAAAGGCTGAGTTCACATAGAAGATAAACCATGATCATACTGAATGCAGAGCAGGTCTAAAGTCCAAATAGTCCTTCCCTGATTATTATTATATTGCATTCTGTACTGTACAAACAGACAAACTAATTTCTGGCACACATCCAAAAGTAAGCTTTAATGATGCCCTTTACAAATATGCATTGTAACAGTGAAGTTTAATTAACAGAATAAAACTAGTCTTTAAATTGTTACAAGAATATAAGAGGATTCTGATCCATGTCCCCAGCTGTCTTCGACACATTGTTCATCAAATAAACATTAAAATGTAATAAGACCTAAACCAAATTCAATAATTCCTTTTCAATGGGAAAGTATTTTCTCCGGTGCATCTTGGGATTCTTTGGAAGTAAACAAATGGCTGTTTAATTCCATGATCAGCTTCCTGTACTGTACAGCTCCAACTCCTATGTTACTCGCATCAATTGCAACTTTGAAGGGTTTCAAAAAATTTGGTGCAGCTAAAACGAGTGAGGTGGTTCAAACTGCTTTTAAATTGTCAAATGTCTAATTAAAGTGTTCTGACCACCGAAATGTTGTGTTCTCCCTCAGTTAGCAGGAACACTACGCTGCTGAAGTTTGGAAAGAACCTCCGGTAGAATCTACTTAGTCCCAAAACACAAAGCATACCTTTCTTCGAGGTTGATAGTGGTAATTCCTCGCTGGCCTTCGTCTTTGTGTTCCTTGGGGGGGTCAACCTTTCATGACCGATGTTAATGTTCCAAGAATGTCACCTATGTCTTTGCAAGTTCTGTTTTCCTTATGCTTATTACCAGTTTTGCTTCTTGTAATCTTTCAAAGAGCTTTGCCAACTGTACCATGTTATCATTTCATGATTCATGAAAGACCATTACATCATCCAAGTAGACTGCACAGTTTCTTAACCCAACCACAACTCTGTTCATGAGTCTTTGGTATGTGGCATCACTTTGAATTGATGTAGCCCATTTAGGGTTACAAACACAGAAATTACTTTCTCTGGTAAAGATACCTGCCAATAACCATGCAGTAGCTTGTCCAACTTTCTCTATACAGTCGTTCAATCTTGGTATTGAATACGAGTCCGATTTTGTTATGGTGTTGACACTGTCTGTATGCTTCTGGTACCAATTCATAAGCACTCAAAATAGCCTATTGACATCTTCATAATTTCTTCACCCTACATCTGACAGCGTTGCAGAAACTTCACTAGCTCTGCCTACCAGCTTAGTCTGAATTAGTATTACCCACAAGTCCTCTGATCTCTCCACCTGCCTAGCCATTTTATTCAAATGAAAGAAAGAAAGTTTCGACATCTTCATCATCAAAATATGACAGTGCTTTAACATATTGTATATATCACTATCTTCTCTCTTCATCTCCATCCTGTTAGCTTGACTTTCCTGACAAAGTTGAAATGTTCAAATTCTCTCTCCTTTTCCCTTTCTTCTCTCTCTTTCTCTTTCCTTTTCTTCTCTCTTTCTCTTTCCTCTCTCTGTCTTTGCTCAGCTCTGAACCTTCTCTCTTTCTCTTTTTTCTCTCTTTTTATCTTTCTCTCTCCCTTTCTTTTTCCTTTCTCTTTCTCTCTCCCTTTCTTTATCTTCTAACTCTATTTTCCTCAACTATAATTTAGATTTTCCTGACTCTACTGTACTTTGTTTCTCTAACACATCTAAGTGCTTGACTAACTCCCTCGCAATTTCAGCTTTACTTTTGCCCCTGGTTAAACCCAATTCTAACCTCTTTGCTAATTCTCCAAGTATGGCCTTTATCTGTCCTTCTAAACTTTCTTGGAAAATTTGGGAATCACCTTTCAACTTCAGCACCTCGTTAGCATTTTTAAGAGCCATTTCTTTCACTTTTAATCTTACCAACCACAAGTAACTAAAATTAAGCAAATTATCTCACTCAAGTTTTATTTAAAGATCTAGAACACTAATTGGCATGTATTTATATCTGCTGGGATGTTGCCTACCCTAAATCTATTCAAATCTGTCCAAATTTCAGACTGGATCTGTCTAAACCTGTTCAAATCACAGACATGAGTCCTTAAACTGTTGTGACACAGCAATAAACCTTTCTGATAATTAAACCAAACACCTTGCCTCGTAATTTGTTAAAGTATGAGTGACATAGAGCTCCCAAATATCACGATTTAAAGACAAAATATCAAATGTAATCTTTAACTCAAAAAGTCAAATTAAACAGCAACTATTCATAACTCTAAGCCTCCATTGTCTTAACTGCTTGTCATCTGCCTCCATTCCCACAACAATATACTTTTCCAATAGCCATCCATATTAAAATTACATCGAAGTAGTTTCAGAGGCACACAGTGGCTGTTGTTTCCATGTCCTACTTCCTCTAACGTTAGATGTCCCTGAGTCATCTTTGGTCTTTTGCTGCAAAGACGTTTTGTATGAAAAAAGTACCTTTGATAGAGAGTGCTTTTCTGGCAGTTACTCTGTCAATGGCAGTTGGTCTCTCTGGCAAACTTTCAAAATGCCTACTTCTGCATACTGCCAACATCGGATCGTCCCATTGGTTTGGTGTTGGCAAAACAGTAAATTCAAAATAAATTGTGTTTTAGATCCTGGCACATAATTTAAACTGATTGCTATGTTGACAACCATGCAAATTTAACCAACGAAAACTCAGGTATTTCTTCCACAGCGAGATGTTACATATTTTCAATTTTCCAGTCCTCTTGAGACAGGTACCTGCAAGCTCTCAGTACAGTACAGTACTGATGTGCACGGTACAGTATACGCCTTCAACTTCATAACATCTTCCAAACGAACTACAGAAATTTGCCAAAACTCTTGAGACACCACCTTCTAAATCACGAACCACGTCCATCGACAAGAGAAGGTGGGAAAAAAACATCAGAACACTACCACTGCCAACGTCACTTCCCATTCACTGACTGCCCTGATGTGGAAATACATTTCCCTTCTGTGACCTCACTGTTGAGGTTTGAAACAGGAAAGGAGAGATCACCCTTTTAGGAGTTTTCTTTTGGCCTCTGAATAGTTCCAGGGATGTAGATAGGACAGCAAAAATAATTCTGGGCGGGAGGGAGAGTAAGATGGTAGTTGTTATGGGTGCATTTAACTTTCAGAAGATTGACTGGAAATGCTATAGTTTGAGTACTTTAGATGGGTCAGTATTTGTCCAATGTGTGCAGGATGGTTTCCTGACACAATATGTAGACAGACAACAAGGGGCGAGGCCATATTGGATTTGGTACTGGGTAATGAGCACTTGGTGATAGTGACCACAATTCAGTTATGTTTACTTTAGTGATGAAAAGGGATATGTATATACCACAGGGCAAGAGTTATAACTGGGGGAAAGTCAATCATGATGTAATTAGGCAAGATTTATGATGTAGAAGATGGGGAAGGAAACTGCAGGGGATGGGCACAACTGAAATGTAGAGCTTATTCAGGGAACAGCTACTGCGTACCCTTGATAAGTATGTACCTGTCAGGCAGGGAAGCAAGGGAGCTGTGATTCACAAAAGAACTTCAATCTCTTGTCAAGAGGAATAAGGATGCTATGTAAGGATGAGACGAGAAGGCTCAGTTAGGGTGCTTGAAAGTTCCAAGTTAGCCAGGAAAGATCTAAAGAGTGGGCTAAGAAGAGTCAGGAGGGGACATGAGAAGTCATTGGCAGGTAGGATCAAGGAAAACCCGAAAGGTTTCTAAAGGTATGTCAGAAATAAAAGCATGATTGGAGGAGGAAGTGGTAGCCTAGCGTTATTATCACTGGACTGTTCAACCAAAGATCTAGATAATGTTCTGGGACCTGGGTTCGAATTCCGCTGTGGCAGATAGTTGAATCCAAATTCAATGGATATCTGGAATCTACTGACTACTATAAATCCATTACCAATTGTCAGAAAATACCCAATCAGGTTCACAAACATCCTTTGGGAAGGAAATTTGCCGTCCTCCTTACCTGGTCTGGCCTCCATGTGACTCCAGATCGAAAACAAAGTGATTGACTCGCAACTGTTCTCTGGGCAATTAGGGATAGGCAATAAATGCTGCCATAGCCAGTGACACCCTCCTCCTGTTTAAGAAAAAATAAGGTTAGGGCCGATCAAGCACAGTAGTGAGAAATTACACGTGGAGTCCGAGGAGATAGGAGAGGTGGTAAATGTATACTTTGTCTTTTTCCAGTGTGAATACTGATGAAAATGTTGAGAAGAATACTGAGATACAGGCTACTAGACTAGATGGGATTGAGGCTCCCAAGGAGGAGGTGTTAGCAATTCTGGGAAGTGTGGAAATAGATCAGTCAACTGGGCTTGATGGTATTTATTTAAGCTAGGATTCTCTGGGAAGCCAGGAAGAAGATTGCTGAGCTTTTGGCTTCGATCGTTATATCATTATTGTCCACACGAATAGTGGACAATAGAAGACAGGAGACAGTGGATTAGCAAATGTCCCCTTGTCCAAGAAGGGGAATAGAGACAAGCCTGGTAATTATAGACCAGCGAGCCATACTTTGGTTATAGGCAAACTGTTGGTCAGAATCATAAGAGAGAGGAATTATAATCATCCAGAAAGTAATAATTTCATTAGGAATAGTCAACACAGTTTTGCAAAGGTGAGGTCATGCCTCACAAATCTTATTGAGTTCTTTGAGAAGGTGACCAAAATGTCGATGAGGGTAAAGTGGTTGATGTGATGTTATATGGGTTTGAGTAAGGCATTTGATAAGGTTCCCCATGGTAGGCTACTGCAGAAAATACAGAGGCATGGGATTGAAGGTGATTTAGTGGTTTGGATCACAAATTGGCTAGCTAAAAGAAGACAGGGTGGTTGTTGATAGAAAATGTTCATCCTGGAGTTCAGTTAATAGTGGTGTACCGCAAGGATCTGTTTGGGTCGACTGCTGTAAGTCATTTTAAAAATGACCTGGATGATGGCGTGGATAAATGGGTTAGAAAATTTGCAAATGACACGAAGGTCGGTGTGGATAGTGCTGAAAGTTGTTGCAGGTTATAGAGGGACATAAATAAGCTGCAGAGTTGGGCTGAAAGGTGGCAAATGGAATTTAAGGTAGAAAAGTGTGAGGTGATTCTCTTTTGAAGGAGCAAAGGAATACAGAGTACTGGGCTTAACGTTAAAATTCTTGGTAATGTAGATGAGCAGCGTGATCCCAGTGTCCATGTACAAAGATCCCTGAAAGTTGCCAGCCAGATTGTTAGGGTTGTTAAGACGGCATATGGTGTATTAGCTTTTATTGGTAGGGGGATTGAGTTTCAGAGCCATGAGGTTCTGCACTTGGAGTGTGGCTGCACTTGGAGTATTGTATACAGTTCTGGTCGCTGCATTGCAGGAAGAATGTGGAAGCTTCAGAAAACGTTCAGAGGAGATTACTAGGATGTTGCCTGGTATGGAGGGAAGGTCTTGTGAGGAAAGACTGAGGGACATGAGGCTGTTTTCATTAGAGACATATAAGATAATCAGAGGATTAGCTAGGGTGGATAATGAGAGCTTTTTTTCCCTTGGATGGTGATGGCTCACACAAGGGGACATAGTTTTAAATTGAGAGGTGATATTTATAGGACAGATGTCAGAGGAAGTTTCTTTACTCAGAGAGTAATTGGGGCATGGAACAGTCGTAGATTCGCCACCTTTAAGGGCATTTCAATGATGATTAGATAAACATATGGATGAAAATAGTGTAGGTTAGATTAGATTACTTACAGTGTGGAAACAGGCCCTTCGGCCCAACAAGTTTACACCGACCCGCCAACGCGCACCCACCAATTCCCCTACACCTAACACTACAGGCAATTTAACATGGCCAATTTACCTAACCTGCATATCTTTGGACTGTGGGAGGAAACCGGAGCACCCGGAGGAAACCCATGCAGACACTGGGAGAATGTGCAAACTCCACACAGAAAGGTGCCCGAGGCAGGAATTGAGCCTGGGTCTCTAGTGCTGTGAGGCAGCAGTGCTAACCACTGTGCCACCCTTAGATGGGTTAGATGGGCTTCTGATTGGTTTTGAGCTGAAAATGTGTTGCTGGAAAAGCGCAGCAGGTCAGACAGCATCCAAGGAGCTGGAGAATCGACGTTTTGGGCATGAGCCCTTCTTCAGGAATGAGGAAAGTGTGCCAACCGGCTAAGATAAAAGGTAGGGAGGAGGGACGTCCCTCCGTCCTACCTTTTATCTTAGCCTGCAGTCCTCACTTTCTCCCTTCTGATTGGTTTCACATGATGTCGCAACATCGAGGGCTGAAGGTCCTGTACCGTGTTGTAATGTTCTATGTTCTATTGAACAGTTAGAATTTCCTACCATATGACACTTTATGATGTACCTACAAAACAATTACTGCATTGGCTCATGAAGGAAGCTCATTGTCCCCTTCTGAAGGGCAGTCAGAATAGTCAATAAAGACACCCTCAACCAGCAGGTATACATCCTCTGATTGAATTAAGGAAAAAGTGAATATTCTGCTCAGCTGTTCATAACATTTATATGCTTTATACTGATGGCAGAGTTTTTTTTAAAAGAAATCATTCCCATCCCTAATTTTCTATGATTTGAAGAAATGGTCAGGATAAAAGAGACTTGGAACAGAATTTATTCACCAAGAATTTCTTATGTATCTTCTGCCCTTGTCCTAATTGGCAGTGGTCATGGGATTAATGTGTCTTCGCAAATTTCTGCAGTTGTCTTGTAGTTTATACGTATGGACAGCTTCCCTTCATTGGTGATGGAGAGTGAATGTTTGTTGCAAACAAGTTGCTGGTTCCTTTGCCCGAGATGGCATCAAACCTTTAGAGTGTTGTTGAAGTTGCATTCATCCAGTTAAATGGGGAGTAAACCATCACACCTTGTACCTAGAAGCTGTTGGACAGGCTTTGGGGAGTCAGGAGGTGAGTTACCTGCTGGACGATTCTTCAACTCCAGCTTGCTCCTTTCACTACAGTATTTATATAGCTCATAGATCTTATTGAGAAATGCAACACTGATACAAAGAATCAATTTTTATTTCTGAATTCAGAATATCACATGGAAAGCAGTAATATAGAAATGTGTGATCAAGAACTTCTAGAATCAAATCTGAGGAATTTTGTTTTGTAATCAGGGTGAAATGAGAGAATCTGGGCTGGCAGCTCCTATCGACGGAGAACCTTTCACTCTAACAGTCTGCTACACACGAATCTTTGCGGGCAGGGGAGATAGAAAACCATCCCGTTTGATTCACAGGATCCCCGATAACAGATTGTGGTGGACCAGTTGCACCAGTCACCCCACGCTGCAATCAATAATTGAGAAAGTAAATGATGAACAATTAATTCAAAGATGGTATCAAAGAAAGATTAAAACAAGAAGCTGAATATGATAGCCTAACTGTTTCAAGACCAATTCTATTTCTTTCCATTTCAAGTGTATAAACTAGTAGCAATTCATTCTTCTGTTCCAGTCACTGCAGATCCTGATGACTTAACATGACAGATCACCCAATGTTCTGAGGAACAGAATGATCTGACCTGATATATTTCCCATCGAAACAAGGTGTCAAGGTAACTTCACTGATCATGAATATACATGGCAGTGCTGAAAGTGTGTTACAAGGAATGTGGCAGCTAAAATGGCAAGAGAGAGCTCCAATAAATACCAAATTATATTTAACAGTTCAAGAGTTAATAGATTCTGTACCTTGAGAGAGTAATTTTATTCTGAGACAAGGGAGCACAACTTGTTCATCATCGGATACCAGCAACTTCAAGCCTGGAACAGAAGCAAGAGGCCATTCAGTTTAACTTTTAATTTGATAAACGAAACATTCAAAACTTCAATACTCATTTTGTGTGGAATTGTAGAAACTGAAGTAGGGCAGCAATTCACAAATTATTTCTTTAGCTTCCAAGTAGAGGGACTGGTTTCCAATATTTGAAAATCATTCGGGTTACCAGACCAGCCCAGTTCTTCATAGAGTCATAGAGATGTACAGCATGGAAACAGACCCTTCGGTCCAATAGACAATAGACAATAGATGCAGGAGTAGGCCATTCTGCCCTTCGAGCCTGCACCGCCATTCAATATGATCATGGCTGATCATTCCTAATTAGTATCCTGTTCCAGCCTTATCTCCATACCCCTTGACTCCACTATCTTTGAGAGCTCTATCCAATTCTTTCTTAAAAGAATCCAGAGACTGGGCCTCCACTGCCCTCTGGGGCAGAGCATTCCACACAGCCACCACTCTCTGGGTGAAGTAGTTTCTCCTCATCTCTGTCCTAAATGGTCTACCCTGTATTTTTAAGTTGTGTCCTCTGGTTCGGCACTCCCCCATCAACGGAAATATGTTCCCTCCTGCCAGAGTGTCCAGTCCTTTCATAATCCTATACGTTTCAATCAGATCCCCTCTCAGTCTTCTAAACTTAAGGGTATACAAGCCCAGTCGCTTCAGTCTTTCCGTGTAAGGCAATCCTGCCATTCCAGGAATTGACCTCGTGAACCTACGCTGCACTCCCTCAATAGCCAGAATGTCTTTCCTCAAATTTGGAGACCAGAACTGCACACAGTACTCCAGGTGTGGTCTCACCAGGGCCCTGTACAGCTGCAGAAGCACCTCTTTGCTTCTATACTCAATCCCTCTTGTTATGAAGGCCAGCATGCTATTAGCCTTCTTCACGACCTGCTGTACCTGCATGCTTGCCTTCATTGACTGGTGGACAAGAACACCCAGATCTCTCTGAACAGCCCCTTTACCTAATTTGATACCATTGAGGTAGTAATCTGCCTTCCTGTTCTTGCCACCAAAGTGGATAACCAGACATTTATCCACATTAAACTGCATTTGCCATGCATCTGCCCACTCACCTAACTTGTCCAGGTCACCCTGTAATCCCCTAACATCCTCATCACATTTCACCCTACCACCTAGCTTTGTGTCATCAGCAAATTTGCTAATGTTATTGCTGATACCATCTTCTATATCATTTACATATATTGTAAAAAGCTGCGGTCCCAGCACGGATCCCTGCGGTACCCCACTGGTCACTGCCTGCCATTTCGAAATGGAGCCGTTAATCACTACCCTTTGTTTCCTATTAGCCAACCAATTCTCTATCCAATCTCGTACTTTGCCCCCAATCCCGTGCGCCCTAATTTTACTCACTAACCTCTTGTGTGGGACTTTATCAAAAGCTTTCTGAAAGTCCAGGTACAGTACATCCACTGGATCTCCCTCGTCCATCTTCCGAGTTACATCCTCAAAAAATTCAAGAAGATTAGTCAAGCATGATTTCCCCTTCATAAATCCATGCTGACTCTGTCCTATCCTGTTACTATTATCCAGATGTGCCGTAATTTCATCCTTTATAATAGACTCCAGCATCTTTCCCACCACTGAGGTCAGACTAACTGGTCTATAATTTCCTGCTTTCTCCCGCCCACCCTTCTTAAAAAGTGGCACAACATTAGCCGCCCTCCAATCCTCAGGAACCGACCCCGATTCTATTGAACTCTGGAAAATAATCACCAGCGCATCCACGATTTCCCGAGCCACCTCCTTCAGTACCCTGGGATGCAGGCCATCAGGTCCCGGAGACTTATCAACCTTCAGACCTAACAGTCTCTCCAACACCAAATCCTGGCAAATAGAAATTCCCTTAAGTTCAGGTCCTTCAGCCACTGTTACCTCAGGGAGATTGCTTGTGTCTTCCCCAGTGAACACAGATCTGAAGTACCCATTTAATTCCTCTGCCATTTCTTCGTTCCCAGTAATATATTCCCCTGCTTCTGTCTTCAAGGGCCCAATTTTTGTCCTAACCATTTTTTTGCCTTGGACATACCTAAAAAAGCTTTTACTATCCTCCTTTATATTCTTGGCCAGTTTACCTTCGTACCTCATTTTTTCTCTGCGTATTTCCTTCTTACTAATCCTCTGTTGTTCTTTAAAAGCTTCCCAGTCCTCCGTTTTCCCGCTTATCTTCGCTAAGTTATACTTTTTCTCTTTTAACCTTATATGTTTCTTTACTTCCCTTGTCAGCCACGGCCGCCCATGTCTCCTCCTGGGATCTTTCTTCCTTTTCGGAATGAACTGATCCTGCATCTTCTGCATTATACACAGAAATATCTGCCATTGTTCCTCCACGGTCTTCCCTGTTAAGGTATTAAACCATTGAACTTTGGCCAGTTGCTTCCTCATAGCTCCATATTCAGCCATGCCGATGAGATATCCCAACCCAATCTAGTCCCACCTGCCAGCACCTGGCTCATATGCCTCCAACCCCTTCCGATTAATATACCCATCCAAATGCCCCTTAAATGTTGCAATTGTACCAGCCTCCACCACTTCCACTGGCAGCTCATTCCATACACGAACCATTCTCTGTATGAAACAGTTGCTCCTTAGGTCACTTTTATATCTTTCCCCTCTCACCCTGAACCTATATCCTCTACTCCTGGACTCCCCATCCGCAGGGAAAAGACTGCCTATTTACCCTATCCATGCTCCTCATAATTTTGTAAACCTCCATAAGATCACCTCTCAGCCTCCGACGCTCCAGGGTAAACAGCCCCAGCCTGTTCAGCCTCTCCCTATTGCTCAAATCCTCCAAACCTGGCAACATCCTTGTAAATCTTTTCTGAACCCTTTCAAGTTTCACAACTTTTTTCCGATCGGAAGGAGACCAGAATTGCATGCAACATTCCAACAGTGGCCGAACCAATGTCCTGTACAGCCACAACATGACCTCCCAACTCCTGTACTCAATACGCTGACCAATAAAGGAAAGCATACCAAACACCTTCTTCACTATCCTATCTACCTGTGACTCCACTTTCAAGGAGCTATGAACCTGCACTCCAAGGTCTCTTTGTTCAGCAACACTCCCTAGGACCTTACCATGCATTTATCTGAATTGAACTCCATCTGCCACTTCTCAGCCCATTGGCCCATCTAGTCAAGATCTGAGGTAACCTGCTTCACTGTCCACTACACCTCCAATTTTGGTGTCATCTGCAAACTTACTAACTGTACTTCTTATGCTCGCATCCAAATCATTTATGTAAATGACAAAAAGTAGGGGACCCGGCACCGATCCTTGTGGCACTCCACTGGTCACAGGCCTCCAGTCTGAAAAACAACCCTCCACCAACAACCTCTGTCTTCTACCTTTGAGCCAGTTCTGTATCCAAATGGCTAGTTCTCCCTGTATTCCATGAGATCGAACCTTCCTAATCGGTCTCCCATTGGGAACCTTGTCGAACGCCTTACTGAAGTCCATATAGATCACATCTACCGCTCTGCCCTCATCAATCTTCTTTGTTACTTCTTCAAGAAACTCAATCAAGTTTGTGAGACATGATTTCCCATGCACAAAGCCATGTTGACTATCCCTTAATCTAAGTTTTTCTATCAACATAGAAACACAGAATAAGGCAGAATTAGGAGTTAGCAATTTTTATCTTCAAACCTACTCTCTAATTCAATGCGTATGTGGCTGACCCTGCATCTGAAAACCTTCTTCCTACTTTCCGTCTATACCCTTGAGGCCTTTAAACACTCTCTTTCAGTCTCTTTCTTAAATATTCTCAGTTATCCGATGTTCACAGCCTTCTCTGGTCGTGAATTCCACAGCTTTGACCACCCTCTGCATAAAGAATTGTTTCTTCATCGCAATCCTAAATTTCTGGCCCAATGATTCCAAGCTCCTAAATGAGGGAAACCTCCTCCCTGCACCTTATCCTGTGCAGCTCGATTAGAATTTCAGATACCTTTTTATTCATTCAAAATATACTGAATACTGGCAAAGTCAAACAAATCTCTCAGACAGCAATTTTGGCATCCTCATATTATACTAGTAAAGATCACTGAGGCAAAAGTGAGGACTACAGATACAGGAGATTAGAGTTGAGACTGTTGTGCTGGTATTCCTGATGAAGGACTTTTGCCCGAAAGATTGATTTTCTTGCTCCTTCGATGCTGCCTGACCTGCTGTGCTTTTCCAGCTCCACACTCTCGACTCAGTCTAGTAAAACCTCGCTATACTGCCTTGACCGCAGGTTTATCCTCTCTGCAGGTAGAAGAAGAAAATTGCACAGAGTACTCCAATTCCAGTTTTACCAAGACCCTGTATTACTGCAGCAAGACATCCCTATTTCTAAACTCAAATCCTCTTGCAATAAAGGCTACAGTTGCCTTCTGTGTCTGTCTGGATTAATGGTGCTGGAAGAGCACAGCAGTTCAGGCAGCATCCAGCGAGCAGCGAAATCAACGTTTCGGGCAAAAGCCCTTCATTCCTGATGAAGGGCTTTTGCCCGAAACGTTGATTTCGCTGCTCGCTGGATGCTGCCTGAACTGCTGTGCTCTTCCAGCACCACTAATCCAGTATTTGATTTTCAGCATCTGCAGTCATTGTTTTTACCTTCTGTGTCTGTCTGTTTATTTTGAATTGACTGGTGGACCAAGGTACCCAGATCTTATTCTTTTTGCAAACATTCTTGTTGCAAAGATTCTTGTTGTCTCGAGGAATTAAGGGCTACGGGGAGAATGCGGGTAAGTGGAGTTGAAATGCCCATCAGCCATGATTGAATGGCAGAGTGGACTCGATGGGCCGAATGGCCTTACTTCCACTCCTATGTCTTATGTCTTCACACTGTACAATAACACTTAACATTTATTAATGTTTATAATGCACCTGCCATGTGCCTTTTCAAAAATTCCACATGTCTATCATACTTTGAAGCCTCCTGTCCCATGGACACCATGGACATTTGAAGTGTCCATGATTGCCCGGGTAGAACAGGATGAACATATCACTGGTTCAAGCTTATCTTCTATGACTTCCCTTAGATTAATTACTTCATTTAATGGATAAAAAGTACACACTTCCCTACTCCAAACATTCCCACTACCATCACTGTAGTCTCACCAAAGCATAGAACTGATCATTCATTCAAAGGAAACTGATTGATGTTAGTTGAGCTTACAGGTAACCATAGCTCAGGGGAGTAGACAGATGAGAAGTAGAGTCCTTCATAATACATTCAAGTAGTGTCAGCATTGAACCCACTCCCTGTTGGAAAAATCAGCCATGAAACCAACTGAATGAACCATATTTAAAGTGCTATGACACGACAGTGAACCCTTCTGCTAATTATACCAAATACCCAGAAAAGCTCACCTCGCTTCATAATCTGTTAAAGTATGAATGACAGAGAACACCCAACTTCCACTATTTCAAGAAAAATATCATTTTATCTTTAACTTTAAAAGTGAACATTTAACAACAACTGTCTAAAACTCTAAGCCTCCTTTCTCATAACTGCTTGTTATCTGCCTTCACCTCTCTACCAAAAAATTACATCAACTTAATTTCAATACCAAACAGTGGTTGTCATCTCTGGTATCCTCTTTCTTTCAGCCGAGATCTCTCTGTGTCGTCCTCTGACTTTTAATACCACAATGTTTCAGATGTAAGCTGTTCCTTTGATAGAGAGTGTTTTGCTGGCAGTTACTCTGTCAATGGCAGTTGGTCTCTGTCTAACTGTCAAACTGTTTGCTTCTTCATATCCCAAACATCAGATCGTCTCATTGGTTCAAGGATGACAAGAACAATAAATTCAAAGTTGATTGGGTTTTGGTATCCTGGTGCATAATTTAAACTGATTGGTGCAATTCGAATTGTTGTCAAAACAACTCAGGTACCTACTCCACAGCCAAATGTTACATATTTTTGATTTTCCAGTATACTCTGAGACTTGTAAGCTCTCAGTGCAAAATAGCGTTCACTCTTTCTTAAAGGTATGCTTTCAACATCAAAACACGCACCCCCGAAGGAAATAATGAACCATCATAATGAAATGATAGGTTAATTTGTTTTTCTGAATTCTTAAACCTATTACAATGAAATAGATAGGACATTAATCTACGTTCATATTAATTTTTGCACATGCATACATATAAAACATCGGTGTCAGCTCAATCTTATTGATAAATCCTCGGTAATACATTTGCTATCACATTCTTATGACCTGCAACATGTACAGCTTATAAATTAAAATCTGCAACATAAGAATCCAACAATATCATCTCATATTCTTGTCTTTAAATTGTTCCAAGGATGCAAATTGAGTGTGATAGTATACCCAACCGTCTCCAACACATTGTTCATGACATAAATATTAAAATTTTCTAAGACCAGAACCAAACTCAATAATTATTTTTCTATGGTATAATACTTTCTCTGGTGGGTGTAGAGTTTTTTTGAGAAGCAACCAATCGGTGCTCAATTTCCATCGTCACCTTCCTGTAGCAGTACAGTTCCAACTCCTATATCACTAACAGCGATAGCAACTTGGAAGGATTTCAAAAACGTTGATGTAGCTAAAACTGGTGCTGTGCAGGGAGTATTATCAATCGTGTACAGGGGTTCATATCTGAAATACCAGGCGACAGATACTAAACAACTCAAAACAGTCACTGTCCCTATTACAACAACTGCTGTTTTCTCTGCACAATACTTAGCTTTCAACTTAATGCAACATATGGCTACAAATCGATCGAAGGTGAAAGCAACTGTGAGCCACACAGAAATCTCTGTTGATGTGAAAACGAATGTGTAAATAAAACTACACAAAGGCGTAATGAACAGAAATGAGTCCTGGAAGTACATCCGACCAATTCGATATAATAGAGGTTCAGCAATAACAACCAAGAGGTCGGCAGCTGCCATTCCAAGCAGGTAGCAAGAAATACATTTGGAGAGGCCACAGTTTCCTCGGGACAGAATAAGAATCACTGCTACATTAACTAGAACAGAGGAAAAATGAAAACAGTGTTTAAAATAAAAATTCATCGAGAGGATTTTAAAAATCATTAAACGTTTGAAATTGTTTATTGAATGGAACATATTTCCAGACTTTTTATAAGAATTTATTTACAGCTTTAGAAGTAGAACAGTGGAAAAAAAAAACTATCATTAAGACATCTCTAAATCTATTATAAAATAAATTGCATAATTTCAGCTGGCAGATTCAAAAGTGACGTTAAATAGACTTGAAAATGTTTAATTTCACAAGGCATTCCAATGCAGCGATCTTACCCTCACTGAAGTAGAGAGGAAGTGGAAGTATTGAACTTCATTCACTGGTCAGTATACGAAGATACTTTGGATTACTTACAGCATGGAAACAGGCCCTTCAGCCCAACAAGTCCACACTGACCCACCGAAGTGCAACCCACCCAGACCCATTCCCCTACATTTACCCCTTCACCTAACACTATGGGCAATTTAGCATGGCCAATTCACCTAACCTGCACATTTTTGGGCTGTGGGAGGAAACTGGAGCACCCGGAGGAAACCCACGCAGACACGGAGAGAATGTGCAAACTCCACACAGTCAGTCGCCTGAGGCGGGAATTGAACCGGGTCTCTGGCGCTGTGAGGCAGCAGCGCTAACCACTGTGCCACTGTACCGCCCACTGAGGTAATTTTTCATAGTCTTAAAATTCATTTAAATACTGCTTCATCTGGACCATTTTCCTTTGGGAGTACGTGATAATATCTCCTTCCTTCACAAATAAGGTGAGTTATCTCAATATTTGGCAGTGAAGCAACAATCTTTGAATCAAACTTTGAAAATTGTTTAGCTTCACTCGATGAAGCTAATACAGTGTCTGATGATTTGGTGTATTTTCTAAGCATCATACTAATACCTGCAAAATGACAAGTGAAGAAAATAATCCAGAAAGATTCAGAGTTGGGCATTAAAAAATTATAATTTCCATATAATGCAGTTGTTTCAAGGCAACAATAACAATAAAAAAAACTTTTGACACAGTCGTGGAAAAATCATATGGAATTATTGTACAACCGTTACTGTGGCACTCTTGACTCTGATTCATAGCAGTAGCAGCTAAGAAAGCGACTCACCAGTAACTCCAAACACTGCAAGAACTGGATAGTAGATATGTTCTATCTGAATCATTCCTGAATACACGTATCCCATTTTGGTGTTCAGAAGTGATGTCTATTTGTCTGGAAATGACAGCTCCTGAAAACACTGTGCTGATACCTGCCAAGCGACCTTGTTTATATGTTTCCACAGGGACAGTTGTTATCAGGTACAGTGCACTGTCATTTGAACAAACAAATTGCATCAGCAGCATTGACATCATTGAAATTGAAATTTTGGAGAGGTAAAATATACATCACAGTCCAGGACTGTGTAAAACAGAAAACAAGGTTCTAAACTTCCTTTTTGTACAATTTCTTGAAATTGCTCATTTGTGCCGAATATTTCACTGTATGAATTTCTGTACACCCCTCACTGAATGCAAGCTGGTGAGTGCTGTAGCAGACAAGTGGGCACGCAGGAAGGAGAGCATCAGCTCTAGCAGATCAACAACCACATATAGATGTGACCTCTGCAACCGGGATCATCACTCCAACATTGGTCTGTTCAGTTGCAAGCGATGTTGCTTCGGTGAAGCAGAAAGCTAGATCAAGGAGGATGCAACCCATGGCAAGCCATGACTGAAAAGGGACCTGCTGGGAGTGCTGGATGGTAGAATGATGTTTAGTAATTACGGTGTATGCTAATGTGGCAATGGCACATTTTATATATTGGAACACTTTGACTGTTTATAACAGCATACCAAAGCTTTTGTAGGTTGAGTGTAATCAACAATAACAGCAGTATTAAAAATGATCATTAATTCTCATATTGTACAACTAGAGTCCTCAGCCAACATACTTTTATGCTTCCACCTCTACTACTGCAAAGTCTTATTCGTCACAAATTCAATAATGGATTTTGTGTCCTAATAGTACTCACTGGGTGTTTGTATTGCTACAATGTAAGATTGGATGCCCTAACTGGCATGTAATGAAGAAATCTAATTGTTGACTGATCTCTCCCTCTCAGTCAAAATGTGTGGTGCTGGAAAATCACAGAAGGTCAGGAAGCATTCAAGATGCATGAGAGTTGATGTCTCAGGCATAAGCCCTTTATTAGGAATGTGCCCACATTCCTGATGAAGGGCTTATGCCCAAAGCATTGAGTCTCCTATTCCTCAGATACTGCCTTACCAGCTGTTCCTTTCCAGCATCACACTTTTTATCTCTGATCTCCAGCATCTGTGGTCCTCACTTTCTCCTGATCTTTCACTCTATCCACTCTGGCTTGTGTTATAAAGAGTGGCTCGATAGTATGGGACTTCTTTCAGTGGAATGTAGGCGATTGAAGGATGACCTTACAGAGGTTTATAAAATCATAATGGGCATAGATAAGGTGAATAGGAAAGGTCTTTTCCTGAGAATGTGTTAGTTCAAAACTGGGGGGCAACTTTTACAGTGCGAGGAGAAAGAGTTAAAAGGGACCTGAGGGGCAGCTTTTTCAGACAGAGGGTGTTCATATGTGGAATGAACAGTCAGATGAAGTGACAGATGCAGGTACAGTTAAAACATTTAAAAGATGTTTAGACAGGCACATGAATGGTAAAGATTTCAGGGTTATGCGTCAAATGCAAGCAAATGGGACTGGTTTAGTTTGGGAAATCTGGACGGCATGGATGGGTTGGACTGAGGTTCTAATTCCATGCTGTATGACTCTGAGTAAATATTGCAACTACTGTGTGTTTTATACTGAGCATTATACTGAAAGAGTTAAAATTAAGGTTTGCTTAATTAAATTCTGGTTATGTTCCCTGCCTTTGTCCGTCACACAACAGAATGTCTGGGTAAAAGTACTGGGTACTCTTTCTGACTGTTCTTAGAGATGAGAGTTGCATTGCAGAAAGGCTGAGTTCACATAGAAGATAAACCATGATCATACTGAATGCAGAGCAGGTCTAAAGTCCAAATAGTCCTTCCCTGATTATTATTATATTGCATTCTGTACTGTACAAACAGACAAACTAATTTCTGGCACACATCCAAAAGTAAGCTTTAATGATGCCCTTTACAAATATGCATTGTAACAGTGAAGTTTAATTAACAGAATAAAACTAGTCTTTAAATTGTTACAAGAATATAAGAGGATTCTGATCCATGTCCCCAGCTGTCTTCGACACATTGTTCATCAAATAAACATTAAAATGTAATAAGACCTAAACCAAATTCAATAATTCCTTTTCAATGGGAAAGTATTTTCTCCGGTGCATCTTGGGATTCTTTGGAAGTAAACAAATGGCTGTTTAATTCCATGATCAGCTTCCTGTACTGTACAGCTCCAACTCCTATGTTACTCGCATCAATTGCAACTTTGAAGGGTTTCAAAAAATTTGGTGCAGCTAAAACGAGTGAGGTGGTTCAAACTGCTTTTAAATTGTCAAATGTCTAATTAAAGTGTTCTGACCACCGAAATGTTGTGTTCTCCCTCAGTTAGCAGGAACACTACGCTGCTGAAGTTTGGAAAGAACCTCCGGTAGAATCTACTTAGTCCCAAAACACAAAGCATACCTTTCTTCGAGGTTGATAGTGGTAATTCCTCGCTGGCCTTCGTCTTTGTGTTCCTTGGGGGGGTCAACCTTTCATGACCGATGTTATGTTCCAAGAATGTCACCTATGTCTTTGCAAGTTCTGTTTTCCTTATGCTTATTACCAGTTTTGCTTCTTGTAATCTTTCAAAGAGCTTTGCCAACTGTACCATGTTATCATTTCATGATTCATGAAAGACCATTACATCATCCAAGTAGACTGCACAGTTTCTTAACCCAACCACAACTCTGTTCATGAGTCTTTGGTATGTGGCATCACTTTGAATTGATGTAGCCCATTTAGGGTTACAAACACAGAAATTACTTTCTCTGGTAAAGATACCTGCCAATAACCATGCAGTAGCTTGTCCAACTTTCTCTATACAGTCGTTCAATCTTGGTATTGAATACGAGTCCGATTTTGTTATGGTGTTGACACTGTCTGTATGCTTCTGGTACCAATTCATAAGCACTCAAAATAGCCTATTGACATCTTCATAATTTCTTCACCCTACATCTGACAGCGTTGCAGAAACTTCACTAGCTCTGCCTACCAGCTTAGTCTGAATTAGTATTACCCACAAGTCCTCTGATCTCTCCACCTGCCTAGCCATTTTATTCAAATGAAAGAAAGAAAGTTTCGACATCTTCATCATCAAAATATGACAGTGCTTTAACATATTGTATATATCACTATCTTCTCTCTTCATCTCCATCCTGTTAGCTTGACTTTCCTGACAAAGTTGAAATGTTCAAATTCTCTCTCCTTTTCCCTTTCTTCTCTCTCTTTCTCTTTCCTTTTCTTCTCTCTTTCTCTTTCCTCTCTCTGTCTTTGCTCAGCTCTGAACCTTCTCTCTTTCTCTTTTTTCTCTCTTTTTATCTTTCTCTCTCCCTTTCCTTTTCCTTTCTCTTTCTCTCTCCCTTTCTTTATCTTCTAACTCTATTTTCCTCAACTATAATTTAGATTTTCCTGACTCTACTGTACTTTGTTTCTCTAACACATCTAAGTGCTTGACTAACTCCCTCGCAATTTCAGCTTTACTTTTGCCCCTGGTTAAACCCAATTCTAACCTCTTTGCTAATTCTCCAAGTATGGCCTTTATCTGTCCTTCTAAACTTTCTTGGAAAATTTGGGAATCACCTTTCAACTTCAGCACCTCGTTAGCATTTTTAAGAGCCATTTCTTTCACTTTTAATCTTACCAACCACAAGTAACTAAAATTAAGCAAATTATCTCACTCAAGTTTTATTTAAAGATCTAGAACACTAATTGGCATGTATTTATATCTGCTGGGATGTTGCCTACCCTAAATCTATTCAAATCTGTCCAAATTTCAGACTGGATCTGTCTAAACCTGTTCAAATCACAGACATGAGTCCTTAAACTGTTGTGACACAGCAATAAACCTTTCTGATAATTAAACCAAACACCTTGCCTCGTAATTTGTTAAAGTATGAGTGACATAGAGCTCCCAAATATCACGATTTAAAGACAAAATATCAAATGTAATCTTTAACTCAAAAAGTCAAATTAAACAGCAACTATTCATAACTCTAAGCCTCCATTGTCTTAACTGCTTGTCATCTGCCTCCATTCCCACAACAATATACTTTTCCAATAGCCATCCATATTAAAATTACATCGAAGTAGTTTCAGATGCACACAGTGGCTGTTGTTTCCATGTCCTACTTCCTCTAACGTTAGATGTCCCTGAGTCATCTTTGGTCTTTTGCTGCAAAGACGTTTTGTATGAAAAAAGTACCTTTGATAGAGAGTGCTTTTCTGGCAGTTACTCTGTCAATGGCAGTTGGTCTCTCTGGCAAACTTTCAAAATGCCTACTTCTGCATACTGCCAACATCGGATCGTCCCATTGGTTTGGTGTTTGCAAAACAGTAAATTCAAAATAAATTGTGTTTTAGATCCTGGCACATAATTTAAACTGATTGCTATGTTGACAACCATGCAAATTTAACCAACGAAAACTCAGGTATTTCTTCCACAGCGAGATGTTACATATTTTCAATTTTCCAGTCCTCTTGAGACAGGTACCTGCAAGCTCTCAGTACAGTACAGTACTGATGTGCACGGTACAGTATACGCCTTCAACTTCATAACATCTTCCAAACGAACTACAGAAATTTGCCAAAACTCTTGAGACACCACCTTCTAAATCACGAACCACGTCCATCGACAAGAGAAGGTGGGAAAAAAACATCAGAACACTACCACTGCCAACGTCACTTCCCATTCACTGACTGCCCTGATGTGGAAATACATTTCCCTTCTGTGACCTCACTGTTGAGGTTTGAAACAGGAAAGGAGAGATCACCCTTTTAGGAGTTTTCTTTTGGCCTCTGAATAGTTCCAGGGATGTAGATAGGACAGCAAAAATAATTCTGGGCGGGAGGGAGAGTAAGATGGTAGTTGTTATGGGTGCATTTAACTTTCAGAAGATTGACTGGAAATGCTATAGTTTGAGTACTTTAGATGGGTCAGTATTTGTCCAATGTGTGCAGGATGGTTTCCTGACACAATATGTAGACAGACAACAAGGGGCGAGGCCATATTGGATTTGGTACTGGGTAATGAGCACTTGGTGATAGTGACCACAATTCAGTTATGTTTACTTTAGTGATGAAAAGGGATATGTATATACCACAGGGCAAGAGTTATAACTGGGGGAAAGTCAATCATGATGTAATTAGGCAAGATTTATGATGTAGAAGATGGGGAAGGAAACTGCAGGGGATGGGCACAACTGAAATGTAGAGCTTATTCAGGGAACAGCTACTGCGTACCCTTGATAAGTATGTACCTGTCAGGCAGGGAAGCAAGGGAGCTGTGATTCACAAAAGAACTTCAATCTCTTGTCAAGAGGAATAAGGATGCTATGTAAGGATGAGACGAGAAGGCTCAGTTAGGGTGCTTGAAAGTTCCAAGTTAGCCAGGAAAGATCTAAAGAGTGGGCTAAGAAGAGTCAGGAGGGGACATGAGAAGTCATTGGCAGGTAGGATCAAGGAAAACCCGAAAGGTTTCTAAAGGTATGTCAGAAATAAAAGCATGATTGGAGGAGGAAGTGGTAGCCTAGCGTTATTATCACTGGACTGTTCAACCAAAGATCTAGATAATGTTCTGGGACCTGGGTTCGAATTCCGCTGTGGCAGATAGTTGAATCCAAATTCAATGGATATCTGGAATCTACTGACTACTATAAATCCATTACCAATTGTCAGAAAATACCCAATCAGGTTCACAAACATCCTTTGGGAAGGAAATTTGCCGTCCTCCTTACCTGGTCTGGCCTCCATGTGACTCCAGATCGAAAACAAAGTGATTGACTCGCAACTGTTCTCTGGGCAATTAGGGATAGGCAATAAATGCTGCCATAGCCAGTGACACCCTCCTCCTGTTTAAGAAAAAATAAGGTTAGGGCCGATCAAGCACAGTAGTGAGAAATTACACGTGGAGTCCGAGGAGATAGGAGAGGTGGTAAATGTATACTTTGTCTTTTTCCAGTGTGAATACTGATGAAAATGTTGAGAAGAATACTGAGATACAGGCTACTAGACTAGATGGGATTGAGGCTCCCAAGGAGGAGGTGTTAGCAATTCTGGGAAGTGTGGAAATAGATCAGTCAACTTGGCTTGATGGTATTTATTTAAGCTAGGATTCTCTGGGAAGCCAGGAAGAAGATTGCTGAGCTTTTGGCTTCGATCGTTATATCATTATTGTCCACACGAATAGTGGACAATAGAAGACAGGAGACAGTGGATTAGCAAATGTCCCCTTGTCCAAGAAGGGGAATAGAGACAAGCCTGGTAATTATAGACCAGCGAGCCATACTTTGGTTATAGGCAAACTGTTGGTCAGAATCATAAGAGAGAGGAATTATAATCATCCAGAAAGTAATAATTTCATTAGGAATAGTCAACACAGTTTTGCAAAGGTGAGGTCATGCCTCACAAATCTTATTGAGTTCTTTGAGAAGGTGACCAAAATGTCGATGAGGGTAAAGTGGTTGATGTGATGTTATATGGGTTTGAGTAAGGCATTTGATAAGGTTCCCCATGGTAGGCTACTGCAGAAAATACAGAGGCATGGGATTGAAGGTGATTTAGTGGTTTGGATCACAAATTGGCTAGCTAAAAGAAGACAGGGTGGTTGTTGATAGAAAATGTTCATCCTGGAGTTCAGTTAATAGTGGTGTACCGCAAGGATCTGTTTGGGTCGACTGCTGTAAGTCATTTTAAAAATGACCTGGATGATGGCGTGGATAAATGGGTTAGAAAATTTGCAAATGACACGAAGGTCGGTGTGGATAGTGCTGAAAGTTGTTGCAGGTTATAGAGGGACATAAATAAGCTGCAGAGTTGGGCTGAAAGGTGGCAAATGGAATTTAAGGTAGAAAAGTGTGAGGTGATTCTCTTTTGAAGGAGCAAAGGAATACAGAGTACTGGGCTTAACGTTAAAATTCTTGGTAATGTAGATGAGCAGCGTGATCCCAGTGTCCATGTACAAAGATCCCTGAAAGTTGCCAGCCAGATTGTTAGGGTTGTTAAGACGGCATATGGTGTATTAGCTTTTATTGGTAGGGGGATTGAGTTTCAGAGCCATGAGGTTCTGCACTTGGAGTGTGGCTGCACTTGGAGTATTGTATACAGTTCTGGTCGCTGCATTGCAGGAAGAATGTGGAAGCTTCAGAAAACGTTCAGAGGAGATTACTAGGATGTTGCCTGGTATGGAGGGAAGGTCTTGTGAGGAAAGACTGAGGGACATGAGGCTGTTTTCATTAGAGACATATAAGATAATCAGAGGATTAGCTAGGGTGGATAATGAGAGCTTTTTTTCCCTTGGATGGTGATGGCTCACACAAGGGGACATAGTTTTAAATTGAGAGGTGATATTTATAGGACAGATGTCAGAGGAAGTTTCTTTACTCAGAGAGTAATTGGGGCATGGAACAGTCGTAGATTCGCCACCTTTAAGGGCATTTCAATGATGATTAGATAAACATATGGATGAAAATAGTGTAGGTTAGATTAGATTACTTACAGTGTGGAAACAGGCCCTTCGGCCCAACAAGTTTACACCGACCCGCCAACGCGCACCCACCAATTCCCCTACACCTAACACTACAGGCAATTTAACATGGCCAATTTACCTAACCTGCATATCTTTGGACTGTGGGAGGAAACCGGAGCACCCGGAGGAAACCCATGCAGACACTGGGAGAATGTGCAAACTCCACACAGAAAGGTGCCCGAGGCAGGAATTGAGCCTGGGTCTCTAGTGCTGTGAGGCAGCAGTGCTAACCACTGTGCCACCCTTAGATGGGTTAGATGGGCTTCTGATTGGTTTTGAGCTGAAAATGTGTTGCTGGAAAAGCGCAGCAGGTCAGACAGCATCCAAGGAGCTGGAGAATCGACGTTTTGGGCATGAGCCCTTCTTCAGGAATGAGGAAAGTGTGCCAACCGGCTAAGATAAAAGGTAGGGAGGAGGGACGTCCCTCCGTCCTACCTTTTATCTTAGCCTGCAGTCCTCACTTTCTCCCTTCTGATTGGTTTCACATGATGTCGCAACATCGAGGGCTGAAGGTCCTGTACCGTGTTGTAATGTTCTATGTTCTATTGAACAGTTAGAATTTCCTACCATATGACACTTTATGATGTACCTACAAAACAATTACTGCATTGGCTCATGAAGGAAGCTCATTGTCCCCTTCTGAAGGGCAGTCAGAATAGTCAATAAAGACACCCTCAACCAGCAGGTATACATCCTCTGATTGAATTAAGGAAAAAGTGAATATTCTGCTCAGCTGTTCATAACATTTATATGCTTTATACTGATGGCAGAGTTTTTTTTAAAAGAAATCATTCCCATCCCTAATTTTCTATGATTTGAAGAAATGGTCAGGATAAAAGAGACTTGGAACAGAATTTATTCACCAAGAATTTCTTATGTATCTTCTGCCCTTGTCCTAATTGGCAGTGGTCATGGGATTAATGTGTCTTCGCAAATTTCTGCAGTTGTCTTGTAGTTTATACGTATGGACAGCTTCCCTTCATTGGTGATGGAGAGTGAATGTTTGTTGCAAACAAGTTGCTGGTTCCTTTGCCCGAGATGGCATCAAACCTTTAGAGTGTTGTTGAAGTTGCATTCATCCAGTTAAATGGGGAGTAAACCATCACACCTTGTACCTAGAAGCTGTTGGACAGGCTTTGGGGAGTCAGGAGGTGAGTTACCTGCTGGACGATTCTTCAACTCCAGCTTGCTCCTTTCACTACAGTATTTATATAGCTCATAGATCTTATTGAGAAATGCAACACTGATACAAAGAATCAATTTTTATTTCTGAATTCAGAATATCACATGGAAAGCAGTAATATAGAAATGTGTGATCAAGAACTTCTAGAATCAAATCTGAGGAATTTTGTTTTGTAATCAGGGTGAAATGAGAGAATCTGGGCTGGCAGCTCCTATCGACGGAGAACCTTTCACTCTAACAGTCTGCTACACACGAATCTTTGCGGGCAGGGGAGATAGAAAACCATCCCGTTTGATTCACAGGATCCCCGATAACAGATTGTGGTGGACCAGTTGCACCAGTCACCCCACGCTGCAATCAATAATTGAGAAAGTAAATGATGAACAATTAATTCAAAGATGGTATCAAAGAAAGATTAAAACAAGAAGCTGAATATGATAGCCTAACTGTTTCAAGACCAATTCTATTTCTTTCCATTTCAAGTGTATAAACTAGTAGCAATTCATTCTTCTGTTCCAGTCACTGCAGATCCTGATGATTTAACATGACAGATCACCCAATGTTCTGAGGAACAGAATGATCTGACCTGATATATTTCCCATCGAAACAAGGTGTCAAGGTAACTTCACTGATCATGAATATACATGGCAGTGCTGAAAGTGTGTTACAAGGAATGTGGCAGCTAAAATGGCAAGAGAGAGCTCCAATAAATACCAAATTATATTTAACAGTTCAAGAGTTAATAGATTCTGTACCTTGAGAGAGTAATTTTATTCTGAGACAAGGGAGCACAACTTGTTCATCATCGGATACCAGCAACTTCAAGCCTGGAACAGAAGCAAGAGGCCATTCAGTTTAACTTTTAATTTGATAAACGAAACATTCAAAACTTCAATACTCATTTTGTGTGGAATTGTAGAAACTGAAGTAGGGCAGCAATTCACAAATTATTTCTTTAGCTTCCAAGTAGAGGGACTGGTTTCCAATATTTGAAAATCATTCGGGTTACCAGACCAGCCCAGTTCTTCATAGAGTCATAGAGATGTACAGCATGGAAACAGACCCTTCGGTCCAATAGACAATAGACAATAGATGCAGGAGTAGGCCATTCTGCCCTTCGAGCCTGCACCGCCATTCAATATGATCATGGCTGATCATTCCTAATTAGTATCCTGTTCCAGCCTTATCTCCATACCCCTTGACTCCACTATCTTTGAGAGCTCTATCCAATTCTTTCTTAAAAGAATCCAGAGACTGGGCCTCCACTGCCCTCTGGGGCAGAGCATTCCACACAGCCACCACTCTCTGGGTGAAGTAGTTTCTCCTCATCTCTGTCCTAAATGGTCTACCCTGTATTTTTAAGTTGTGTCCTCTGGTTCGGCACTCCCCCATCAACGGAAATATGTTCCCTCCTGCCAGAGTGTCCAGTCCTTTCATAATCCTATACGTTTCAATCAGATCCCCTCTCAGTCTTCTAAACTTAAGGGTATACAAGCCCAGTCGCTTCAGTCTTTCCGTGTAAGGCAATCCTGCCATTCCAGGAATTGACCTCGTGAACCTACGCTGCACTCCCTCAATAGCCAGAATGTCTTTCCTCAAATTTGGAGACCAGAACTGCACACAGTACTCCAGGTGTGGTCTCACCAGGGCCCTGTACAGCTGCAGAAGCACCTCTTTGCTTCTATACTCAATCCCTCTTGTTATGAAGGCCAGCATGCTATTAGCCTTCTTCACGACCTGCTGTACCTGCATGCTTGCCTTCATTGACTGGTGGACAAGAACACCCAGATCTCTCTGAACAGCCCCTTTACCTAATTTGATACCATTGAGGTAGTAATCTGCCTTCCTGTTCTTGCCACCAAAGTGGATAACCAGACATTTATCCACATTAAACTGCATTTGCCATGCATCTGCCCACTCACCTAACTTGTCCAGGTCACCCTGTAATCCCCTAACATCCTCATCACATTTCACCCTACCACCTAGCTTTGTGTCATCAGCAAATTTGCTAATGTTATTGCTGATACCATCTTCTATATCATTTACATATATTGTAAAAAGCTGCGGTCCCAGCACGGATCCCTGCGGTACCCCACTGGTCACTGCCTGCCATTTCGAAATGGAGCCGTTAATCACTACCCTTTGTTTCCTATTAGCCAACCAATTCTCTATCCAATCTCGTACTTTGCCCCCAATCCCGTGCGCCCTAATTTTACTCACTAACCTCTTGTGTGGGACTTTATCAAAAGCTTTCTGAAAGTCCAGGTACAGTACATCCACTGGATCTCCCTCGTCCATCTTCCGAGTTACATCCTCAAAAAATTCAAGAAGATTAGTCAAGCATGATTTCCCCTTCATAAATCCATGCTGACTCTGTCCTATCCTGTTACTATTATCCAGATGTGCCGTAATTTCATCCTTTATAATAGACTCCAGCATCTTTCCCACCACTGAGGTCAGACTAACTGGTCTATAATTTCCTGCTTTCTCCCGCCCACCCTTCTTAAAAAGTGGCACAACATTAGCCGCCCTCCAATCCTCAGGAACCGACCCCGATTCTATTGAACTCTGGAAAATAATCACCAGCGCATCCACGATTTCCCGAGCCACCTCCTTCAGTACCCTGGGATGCAGGCCATCAGGTCCCGGAGACTTATCAACCTTCAGACCTAACAGTCTCTCCAACACCAAATCCTGGCAAATAGAAATTCCCTTAAGTTCAGGTCCTTCAGCCACTGTTACCTCAGGGAGATTGCTTGTGTCTTCCCCAGTGAACACAGATCTGAAGTACCCATTTAATTCCTCTGCCATTTCTTCGTTCCCAGTAATATATTCCCCTGCTTCTGTCTTCAAGGGCCCAATTTTTGTCCTAACCATTTTTTTGCCTTGGACATACCTAAAAAAGCTTTTACTATCCTCCTTTATATTCTTGGCCAGTTTACCTTCGTACCTCATTTTTTCTCTGCGTATTTCCTTCTTACTAATCCTCTGTTGTTCTTTAAAAGCTTCCCAGTCCTCCGTTTTCCCGCTTATCTTCGCTAAGTTATACTTTTTCTCTTTTAACCTTATATGTTTCTTTACTTCCCTTGTCAGCCACGGCCGCCCATGTCTCCTCCTGGGATCTTTCTTCCTTTTCGGAATGAACTGATCCTGCATCTTCTGCATTATACACAGAAATATCTGCCATTGTTCCTCCACGGTCTTCCCTGTTAAGGTATTAAACCATTGAACTTTGGCCAGTTGCTTCCTCATAGCTCCATATTCAGCCATGCCGATGAGATATCCCAACCCAATCTAGTCCCACCTGCCAGCACCTGGCTCATATGCCTCCAACCCCTTCCGATTAATATACCCATCCAAATGCCCCTTAAATGTTGCAATTGTACCAGCCTCCACCACTTCCACTGGCAGCTCATTCCATACACGAACCATTCTCTGTATGAAACAGTTGCTCCTTAGGTCACTTTTATATCTTTCCCCTCTCACCCTGAACCTATATCCTCTACTCCTGGACTCCCCATCCGCAGGGAAAAGACTGCCTATTTACCCTATCCATGCTCCTCATAATTTTGTAAACCTCCATAAGATCACCTCTCAGCCTCCGACGCTCCAGGGTAAACAGCCCCAGCCTGTTCAGCCTCTCCCTATTGCTCAAATCCTCCAAACCTGGCAACATCCTTGTAAATCTTTTCTGAACCCTTTCAAGTTTCACAACTTTTTTCCGATCGGAAGGAGACCAGAATTGCATGCAACATTCCAACAGTGGCCGAACCAATGTCCTGTACAGCCACAACATGACCTCCCAACTCCTGTACTCAATACGCTGACCAATAAAGGAAAGCATACCAAACACCTTCTTCACTATCCTATCTACCTGTGACTCCACTTTCAAGGAGCTATGAACCTGCACTCCAAGGTCTCTTTGTTCAGCAACACTCCCTAGGACCTTACCATGCATTTATCTGAATTGAACTCCATCTGCCACTTCTCAGCCCATTGGCCCATCTAGTCAAGATCTGAGGTAACCTGCTTCACTGTCCACTACACCTCCAATTTTGGTGTCATCTGCAAACTTACTAACTGTACTTCTTATGCTCGCATCCAAATCATTTATGTAAATGACAAAAAGTAGGGGACCCGGCACCGATCCTTGTGGCACTCCACTGGTCACAGGCCTCCAGTCTGAAAAACAACCCTCCACCAACAACCTCTGTCTTCTACCTTTGAGCCAGTTCTGTATCCAAATGGCTAGTTCTCCCTGTATTCCATGAGATCGAACCTTCCTAATCGGTCTCCCATTGGGAACCTTGTCGAACGCCTTACTGAAGTCCATATAGATCACATCTACCGCTCTGCCCTCATCAATCTTCTTTGTTACTTCTTCAAGAAACTCAATCAAGTTTGTGAGACATGATTTCCCATGCACAAAGCCATGTTGACTATCCCTTAATCTAAGTTTTTCTATCAACATAGAAACACAGAATAAGGCAGAATTAGGAGTTAGCAATTTTTATCTTCAAACCTACTCTCTAATTCAATGCGTATGTGGCTGACCCTGCATCTGAAAACCTTCTTCCTACTTTCCGTCTATACCCTTGAGGCCTTTAAACACTCTCTTTCAGTCTCTTTCTTAAATATTCTCAGTTATCCGATGTTCACAGCCTTCTCTGGTCGTGAATTCCACAGCTTTGACCACCCTCTGCATAAAGAATTGTTTCTTCATCGCAATCCTAAATTTCTGGCCCAATGATTCCAAGCTCCTAAATGAGGGAAACCTCCTCCCTGCACCTTATCCTGTGCAGCTCGATTAGAATTTCAGATACCTTTTTATTCATTCAAAATATACTGAATACTGGCAAAGTCAAACAAATCTCTCAGACAGCAATTTTGGCATCCTCATATTATACTAGTAAAGATCACTGAGGCAAAAGTGAGGACTACAGATACAGGAGATTAGAGTTGAGACTGTTGTGCTGGTATTCCTGATGAAGGACTTTTGCCCGAAAGATTGATTTTCTTGCTCCTTCGATGCTGCCTGACCTGCTGTGCTTTTCCAGCTCCACACTCTCGACTCAGTCTAGTAAAACCTCGCTATACTGCCTTGACCGCAGGTTTATCCTCTCTGCAGGTAGAAGAAGAAAATTGCACAGAGTACTCCAATTCCAGTTTTACCAAGACCCTGTATTACTGCAGCAAGACATCCCTATTTCTAAACTCAAATCCTCTTGCAATAAAGGCTACAGTTGCCTTCTGTGTCTGTCTGGATTAATGGTGCTGGAAGAGCACAGCAGTTCAGGCAGCATCCAGCGAGCAGCGAAATCAACGTTTCGGGCAAAAGCCCTTCATTCCTGATGAAGGGCTTTTGCCCGAAACGTTGATTTCGCTGCTCGCTGGATGCTGCCTGAACTGCTGTGCTCTTCCAGCACCACTAATCCAGTATTTGATTTTCAGCATCTGCAGTCATTGTTTTTACCTTCTGTGTCTGTCTGTTTATTTTGAATTGACTGGTGGACCAAGGTACCCAGATCTTATTCTTTTTGCAAACATTCTTGTTGCAAAGATTCTTGTTGTCTCGAGGAATTAAGGGCTACGGGGAGAATGCGGGTAAGTGGAGTTGAAATGCCCATCAGCCATGATTGAATGGCAGAGTGGACTCGATGGGCCGAATGGCCTTACTTCCACTCCTATGTCTTATGTCTTCACACTGTACAATAACACTTAACATTTATTAATGTTTATAATGCACCTGCCATGTGCCTTTTCAAAAATTCCACATGTCTATCATACTTTGAAGCCTCCTGTCCCATGGACACCATGGACATTTGAAGTGTCCATGATTGCCCGGGTAGAACAGGATGAACATATCACTGGTTCAAGCTTATCTTCTATGACTTCCCTTAGATTAATTACTTCATTTAATGGATAAAAAGTACACACTTCCCTACTCCAAACATTCCCACTACCATCACTGTAGTCTCACCAAAGCATAGAACTGATCATTCATTCAAAGGAAACTGATTGATGTTAGTTGAGCTTACAGGTAACCATAGCTCAGGGGAGTAGACAGATGAGAAGTAGAGTCCTTCATAATACATTCAAGTAGTGTCAGCATTGAACCCACTCCCTGTTGGAAAAATCAGCCATGAAACCAACTGAATGAACCATATTTAAAGTGCTATGACACGACAGTGAACCCTTCTGCTAATTATACCAAATACCCAGAAAAGCTCACCTCGCTTCATAATCTGTTAAAGTATGAATGACAGAGAACACCCAACTTCCACTATTTCAAGAAAAATATCATTTTATCTTTAACTTTAAAAGTGAACATTTAACAACAACTATCTAAAATTCAGCCTCCTTTCTCATAACTGCTTGTTATCTGCCTTCACCTCTCTACCAAAAAATTACATCAACTTAATTTCAATACCAAACAGTGGTTGTCATCTCTGGTATCCTCTTTCTTTCAGCCGAGATCTTTCTGTGTCGTCCTCTGACTTTTAATACCACAATGTTTCAGATGTAAGCTGTTCCTTTGATAGAGAGTGTTTTGCTGGCAGTTACTCTGTCAATGGCAGTTGGTCTCTGTCTAACTGTCAAACTGTTTGCTTCTTCATATCCCAAACATCAGATCGTCTCATTGGTTCAAGGATGACAAGAACAATAAATTCAAAGTTGATTGGGTTTTGGTATCCTGGTGCATAATTTAAACTGATTGGTGCAATTCGAATTGTTGTCAAAACAACTCAGGTACCTACTCCACAGCCAAATGTTACATATTTTTGATTTTCCAGTATACTCTGAGACTTGTAAGCTCTCAGTGCAAAATAGTGTTCACTCTTTCTTAAAGGTATGCTTTCAACATCAAAACACGCACCCCCGAAGGAAATAATGAACCATCATAATGAAATGATAGGTTAATTTGTTTTTCTGAATTCTTAAACCTATTACAATGAAATAGATAGGACATTAATCTACGTTCATATTAATTTTTGCACATGCATACATATAAAACATCGGTGTCAGCTCAATCTTATTGATAAATCCTCGGTAATACATTTGCTATCACATTCTTATGACCTGCAACATGTACAGCTTATAAATTAAAATCTGCAACATAAGAATCCAACAATATCATCTCATATTCTTGTCTTTAAATTGTTCCAAGGATGCAAATTGAGTGTGATAGTATACCCAACCGTCTCCAACACATTGTTCATGACATAAATATTAAAATTTTCTAAGACCAGAACCAAACTCAATAATTATTTTTCTATGGTATAATACTTTCTCTGGTGGGTGTAGAGTTTTTTTGAGAAGCAACCAATCGGTGCTCAATTTCCATCGTCACCTTCCTGTAGCAGTACAGTTCCAACTCCTATATCACTAACAGCGATAGCAACTTGGAAGGATTTCAAAAACGTTGATGTAGCTAAAACTGGTGCTGTGGTTAATACTACTTTTAAGTTCTTAAATGCCTCTTGGCATTGTTCTGTCCACTGAAATTTTGTATTCTTCTTCAGTAAACCTGTTAGCAGTGCCACCACACTACTGAAGTTGGGAACCAACTTCTGATAGAAATCGCTTAGTCCCAAAAATCGAAGCTCCTCTTTCTTCGAGGCTCATCATGGAAATTCCTTGATGGACTTCGTCCTGTGTTCCTTGGAGTCAACCCTCTATGACTGACGTTATGTCCCAAGAACAACACCTCTGCCTTTGCAAATTCTGTTTTTTTTAGTTTATTACCAGTTTTGCTTCTCTTAATCATTCAAAGACGTCTGCTAACTGTGCCATATGATCTTTCCATGACTCACTAACGATCACTCTATCCTCCAGATAGGCTGCACAGTTCATTAACCCAGCCACAATTCTGTTCATGAGTCTTTAACAATGTGACTGGTATATTCTTCATTCCAAAAGGCATAACTTTGAATTGGCATTGCCCATTTAGGGTTACAAACGCAGAAACCTCTTTCACTTTCACTGATAAAGATACCTGCCAATAACCACACAGTAAGTCCAACTTTGTGATGTAACTGTCTTGTCCATTTTTTCTCTATGCAGTCCTCCAATCTTGGTATTGGGTACGAATCTAATTTTGTTACGGCATTGACCTTTAGATAATCCACACAAAATCATTGAGACCTGTCAGGTTTGGAAACTGACGCAATCGGTGAACTCCCATTGCTCTGACTCAATTTGATAATAACCTTACTGAGCATGGCATCCACTTCCTTCTGGACTAGTGTGGCTTAGAAAGGATTAGGCCTGTAGGGGTGTTACTTTATTGGAACAGCATTCCCTACTTCTACCTCATGCACGATAGCATTAGTCCTCCCCATCTTGTGCCTGCACTTCTCCTCCTACTGCTGCAACAAATCTTTCCTCAGCGTTATTTGCTTTTGAGACAGATAGTTCACTAGCCTATTTCCGCCCCCCCCCGCCCAAAAGACTTCCTTGTTGTGTAATATATTTTAAGGCAAATCAAACTCCACAACATCTTGATTTGATTCCTCATTCTGCAGTACAGTAACTAACACCTGTTTCTCCAGTTCCTTCTCTCTCTTATAATAAGGTTTCAAGATATTCACATGACATACCCGATGCAGATTTTTTTTTTCCCTATCTGGCTTCTTTGTCAGATAGTTTACCGAACTCAACTTTTTCTCAATTCCAATAGGGACCACTAACCCTGGATTTAAAGGGATCTGCTACCACTGAGAACAATACTAATAAGTCATCCCTATGGGAAACATCCACATTTCAGAGTTTTTATCTTCCACCCTGCTTAGTTCTATGCTGTGCCCTCTTCAGGTGCTGCTTAGCTTACTCACTTACCCGATTTAATCTCTCCCTCACCTCAGATATATAATCCAAATGTGAGATCACCAACTTCGATCCTGTCAATTTCTTTTTAATTAATTTCAAAGGGCCTCTCCCTTCATGTCTGAACATTACCTCAAAGGGAGTAAACTGATTCTGGATTAGTGGTGCTGGAAGAGCACAGCAGTTCAGGCAGCATCCAAGTAGCTTCGAAATCGACGTTTCGGGCAAAAGCAGGAATAAAGGCAGTGAGCCTGAAGCGTGGAGAGATAAGCAAGAGGAGGGTGGGGGTGGGGAGAAAGTAGCATAGAGTACAATGGGTGAGTGGGGGAGGGGATGAAGTTGATAGGTCAAGGAGGAGAGGGTGGAGTGGATAGGTGGAAAAGGAGATAGGCAGGTAGGACAAGTCCAGACAAGTCATGAGGACAGTTACTGAGCTGGAAGTTTAGAACTAGGGTGAGGTGGGGGAAGGGGAAATGAGGAAACTGTTGAAGTCCACATTGATGCCCTGGGGTTGAAGTGTTCTGAGGCGGAAGATGAGGCGTTCTTCCTCCAGGCGTCTGGTGGTGAGGGAGCGGCGGTGAAGGAGGCCCAGGACCTCCATGTCCTCGGCAGAGTGGGAGGGGGAGTTGAAATGTTGGGCCACGGGGCGGTTTGGTTGATTGGTGCGGGTGTCCCGGAGATGTTCCCTAAAGGGCTCTGCTAGGAGGCGTCCAGTCTCCCCAATGTAGAGGAGACCACATCGGGAGCAACGAATACAATAAATGATATTGGTGGATGTGCAGGTGAAACTTTGATGGATGTGGAAGGCTCCTTTAGGGCCTTGGATAGAGGTGAGGGAGGAGGTGTGGGCACAGGTTTTACAGTTCCTGCGGTGGCAGGGGAAAGTGCCAGGATTGGAGGGTGGGTTGTTTGGGGGCGTGGACCTGACCAGGTAGTCGTGGAGGGAACGGTCTTTGCGGAAGGCGGAAAGGGGCGGGGAGGGAAATATATCCCTGGTGGTGGAGTCTGTTTGGAGGTGGCGCAAATGTCGGCGGATGATCTGGTTTATGCAAAGATTGGTAGGGTGGAAGGTGAGCACCAGGGGCGTTCTGTCCTTGTTACGGTTGGAGGGGTGGGTCTGAGGGCGGAGGTGCGGGATGTAGACAAGATGCATCTTTAACCACGTGGGAAGAGAAATTGTGGTCTCTAAAGAAGGAGGCCATCTGGTGTGTTCTGTGGTGGAACTGGTCCTCCTGGGAGCAGATACGGTGGAGGCGGGGAGTAAACTGAGTAGATTCAGTCCAGAAATCTCTAATAGCCAAGAATACAAGTGCAATACTGAAAATGTGTTGCTGGAAAAGCACAGCAGGTCAGGCAGCATCCAAGGAACAGGAGAATCAACGTTTCGGGCATGAGCCCCTGAAGAAGGGCTCATGCCTGAAACATTGATTCTCCTGTTCCTTTGATGCTGCCTGACCTGCTGTTCTTTTCCAGCAACACATTTTCAGCTCTGATCTCCAGCATCTGCAGTCCTCACTTTCTCCTACAAGTACAATACCTTTATCCCAATCATTTGAGTGACCCTGACAATATGCTCTAAATATGGTCTCCAGGGTCTGAAGCGACCTTTCCAAAGCTCCCTGGGATTTAGGATGACATACACTTGAGTTAATTGCTGCATACCCAAGCTATCCATGACTTCCTTGAACAGACTAGCAGTAAAAATATACCCTTGCCCACAGAGGCAAAGTCTTAATAGAGATCAGGGACTAACTCCATACCCAGCCCTTTCCAAGGCTATGCACTGTCCTGCAAGTCCTTGACTGTTCTTTTGGGGTTTCCTTTACTACTTTCACAGATTCCAGGGGCTTTACTCCTTTTCTCACATCTTTTCCCACAATGCCTTTTATTTATGAGTATCACTGTGACTGAGGTGTCCCACCTTCTGGCAGTGAAAACATATTTTCCCTTCGCACATCTTAAACTACTGGCACTGTAATTTTCTGTTTCCCACTCCATTATAGTGAAAACATCGGAGGCCTTTAACTTCCTTTCCATCCTCTTGGGCTTCATTTTTAACCTGTGGCAAATAATGAGCAGTGTGTTCTATGTTTTGTTGTGTAGGATCTCCCATTCCCCTAATTTCTCTTCCTCACAGGATGAAATTCTTCCTGGGAGCTAAGTTTTGCCTTATGCACCAATGTATGTTCATCTGCCATCTCTGCCACTCTACTCATTTCTTGAACTTTCTGTTCATCCACATGAATTCTTATCATCTCTGGAAGTGAGTTTTTAAACTTCTCGAGCAAAATAATCTCTCTTACAGCCTCATAGGTCTTATGTATTTTTATGGCCTGCGCGAAAATATGAAAATCACTACATTTAATTCTCTTGAACTCAACATAAGTCTGACCTAGTTCTTTCTTTATGTTTCTGAACTGGTGTCTATACGCTTCTGGTACCAATTCATAAGCACTCAAAATCGTGTGTTTGACATCTTCATAATTTCTTGACCCCTCACCTGACAGCGCTGCAAATACCGCACTAGCTCCGCCTACCAGATTACTCTAAACTAGCATTACCACAAGTTGTTTGACCACTCCATCCGCCCAGTCAATTTTGCAAATTAAATAAAGAAGGCTTTGACATCTTTCTCATCAAAATGCAGCAGCATGTTCACGTATTTGTATATACCACCTCCTCTTTTCATCCTGTTAACTTGACTTTACTGATTAATTTGCAAATTCTGAAGTTCAGATTCTCTCTTCCTTTCTCTTTCTTCTCTCTCTCGTTCTCTCTCATTTTCATTTCTCTCTTTTTGCTCAGCTTAGAACCTTCTTTCTCTTTCTTTTTCCTCTGTCTATTCTTTTCTTCTCTCATGGCTCTTCTTTCCCATTCGTTATCTTCTAACTCCATTTTCCTCACTTGTAATTTATGTTTTTCCATCTCTACTACACTTGTTTGTTTCTCTGACACATCTAAGTATTTGACTAACTCCCTTGAAATTTCAGCTTTACTTTTGTCTCTGGTTAAATCCAATTCTAATCTCTTTGTTAATTCTAAAAGTATGGCCTTTTTCTGTCCTTCTAAACTTTCTTGGAAAATTTGGGAATCATCTTCAAACCTCAGAACCTCTTTAGCATTTTTAAGAGCCATTTCTCTCACTTTTAATTTAACCAACCAAAAATAGCCAAAATTAAACAAATTGTCTCACCTACATTTTACTTAAAGATGAAGGACACTTATAGACAAGTGGTTAAAACTACTGGGTTCTTTTGTACCCTAAATCTGTTCAAATCTGTCCAAATTGCAGACTGGATCCGTCTAAACCTGTCCAAGTCACAGACACAAGCTGCAAACTATTATGCCATGGTGGTGAACACTTCTGCTAAACAAACCAAACACCCAGGAAAGCTCAACTCGCCTCAAAACCTGTTGAAATATGAATGACAGAGAACTCCCAAGTTCGACTATTTTAAGAAAGAAAAACAATTTGTTCTTTAAATCTAAAAGTGAGCATTCAACAACAATTGTTTACAAATCTAAGCCTCCTTTCTTTTTACTGTTTGTTATCTCCGTTCAACTCTATATCAATACACTGCTCCAATAACCATCCATATTAAAATTACATCAACATAATTCAAAACCAGACAGCAGCTGTTGTCTCCGGTGACATCCTTCTTTCAACTGAAGGTCCCCCTGGGTCATCTTCTGTCTTTTACTGTGAAGATGTTTCATATGAGAATGGTACCTTTGGCAGTTTGTCTGTCGATGGCAGTTGGTCTCTGTCTAACTGTCAAAACGTCTTCGACTTTATGCCCCAAACAGCGGATCATCTCATTGATTCGAGGTTGACAAAAACAACAAATTCAAAATTGATTGGGTTTTAGTATCCTGGAGCAGACTTTAAAATGATTGTTTCATTCCAAATTGTTGCTAAAACAACTTGGGGATCTTATTCGCAGCCAATTGTTACATATTTTCAATTTTCTAGTACACTCTGAGACAGCTAGCTAGTCATGTGACATGTGCTTGTAAGGTCTCAGTGCAAAACAGCGTTCACTCTGTCAAAGGTACAGTACATGGCTTCAACAAAACCAATGAATTGCAGCAGTTTAATTAATAGAAAGTGTAATGGAAATACTGACCTGATACTATTCACTGCTGTCCTCTCTAGAAAATGCATATTAATTTCAACACTCTGCTCACACACTGACCCATGCCAAGCTCCTCCCAGACTGATTGCAGTAATATTTCTTTTTGCACACTCTGCCGAGTCCGATTTAGAGTGATGCTGATTGCTGCATAGTCTACCCCATATTTCTCACTGCTCCGAGAGTGAGGAGAAAATAACCAAACAAAAACTCTTCTAGGACTTTCATTTTGAAATGTGAACAGACATTTGGGGCTGGTTCCAGGGGCACCTCCAGTACAACGCTTTTTTTAAAAAACCTGTCCAAGTGATTCAGGGAGTATGAGGGAAAGGAAAGGAAGGAGCTCTTAGTCCTGTTTGCACAAGCGTTCCACATACTGTCTCTTTGTACATCACAGCACTGTTCAGCAGCAGCTGATAGAAGACCAAGTCTTGTAGTATCTTTGTTTTATCAACAATTGTTGGATGTGCACTCGGACCAAGGCTGAAACCCACCTAGTTAGTAATAAGTAATTGTTAATGTTGGTCTGCTTCAATCATTTCAAATCATTAATCATCTGTCTACATCCTCAGGTAGCCACTAGAGCATTAGAATATTTGAATATCAAGTTACTTTTGATTGGATTCTTCAATGTTGCTTCAATCTTGGGATCATCTCGATAAGATTGTGAAACCAAATACATAACAGCAGAAGTACAACATTCAGCCCACTTTCTCTAGTCCAGCATACAATTAAATCATGACCATTCTGACAATCCTTAACCACACTTTTCTCCCTTTTCCCTAAAATCTTTTGTTCAATTAATAATTAAACATTGATCTATCTCAGCCTTGAGCATAATTAACGACAGAGCTTCTCCAGTTCTCTGTGGCTAACAGTTTGACAGATTTCCTACCCTCAGAAGAAATCCCTCCTCTCAGTCTTAAATGAGAAACTCCTTGCTGCAAGATTATGTTTTCAGCTCCTCCAAGGGAAAATGGTCTTTCCACATCTACCCTGTCAAGTCCCCTAAGAGCTTTACATGTTTCAAAATGTTCACCTCCTCATAATTCTAAATTAGCTCTCATCAAACATGCAAACCGCCATGGTCGATGGCAATACTTTATAAAATATAATTCTATAAAACTGGGCTGCTGTCAGAACTGTAAATAAATTAAATGATCAGATCAGAGAAACAGAAAGAACTCACCTCCATCAGCGAGACTCTGAAGCAAAACCGGGATACTAAAAGCTGATAATCCTTTTATCATCTTCGATTTAGTTCCTAATAATTAGGATTGTATGGTGTGGATGGGTACAGTTCCTTCTTTCAAATGACAGGGTTGTGTATGTTGGCTGTGCCCCACATGTAAGAGAAGTCAACAGCAAGTACCAAATGTACAAAGATTAGATTAATTGCATGAATGACAATGATTTTTGTTTTTGTGCACTGAGATTATGACCATGAATCCACAGCAGAGAAATCAATAAAGAAAGTAGCATTTCTTTTAGCAGGAAATGAAGAAGAAACCAAGGAATTATGGGAAAAGTGACAGTGCAGAAGGAGGCCATTTGGCCCATCGTGCCTGCATTGGATCCATAATGTCGTCCTTTTTTAATACTTAGTGCCTTTTTCCATATCCAAAACTAAAATCCAATGCCCTCTTGAATGCCTCAATATAACCTGTCCCTACCACATTTTCAGTCAGTCCATTTGTACCCTAGTTACACATTGAGTGAAAATAGTTACTTTTCTCTCACATCATCCTTGCTCCATTCCATGGGGAAGTGATGGCCTGATGGGATTATTGCTGGACTGTTAATCCAGAAACTTGGGGAATGTTCTCGGTTTGAATCCCACCAAATGGTGGAACTTGAATTCGATAAAAATCTGGAAATAAGAGATGATGACCATGAAATTATTGTCGGAAAAACCAATCTGGTTTACTAATGTTCTTTAAGGGAAGGGAACAGCCCTTTGTTTCCAGGCCCACAGTTACGATTGATAACTGCCCATTGTGAAGGACAGGAAATGCTGGCCTTGCCAGTGACACCATTGTTCTGTGAACGAATAAAAAAAAATTACGTCACTATAATGGGTGGCACGGTGGCACAGTGGTTAGAGACAGCGCCAGAGACCTGGGTTCAATTCTCACCTCAGGCGACTGTCCGTGTGGAGTTTGCACATTCTCCCCGTGTCTATGTGGGTTTCCTCCGGGTGCTCCGGTTTCCTCCCACAGTCCAAAAATGTGCAGGTCAGGTGAATTGGCCAGGCTAAATTGCCTGTAGCGTTTGGTGAAGGGATGAATGTAGGGGAATGGGTTTGTGTGGGTTGTGCTTCGGCGGGTCGGTGTGAACTTGTTGGGCCAAAAGGGCCTGTTTCCACATTGTAAGTAATCTAATCTATAAATGTATGCCCTCATGTTCACGTTTCTTTTATAAACAGAGACAGTTTCTCTCCATCTACATCTGTGTTCAGGTCCCTCAAGATTTTGAAAACCTTGAAATTCATCCTTCTTCTCTCCAAGAGAATGGTCCCAACTTTTTCAATCTGTCTTTATAGCTGAAGTTGCTCATATCTGCAACCAATCACTTAAATCACTCCTGCATTCTGTCTAATGTATTCATATTGACCTTTAATATGTCACCCACAATTGTATCCAATATTCGAGCTGATTCCCAACAAATGACTTCTACAAGTTCAAAATCATCCCCCTGCTCTTGTGCTTTCTGTCCCTATTAATGAAGCCAACCTCACTATGCTTCATTTACTGCTTTCCCTTCAATAATCAGTGCACAAGATTAATTTAGATAACCATAAATATGAACCATGATTGGCAGGGGAATGGGATTCTCAACAGCAGGGACGCAAGTGTGAGGCTCAAAGGAGATACAGTACTCAGAAACAGTCGGGTAAAGGGACGGGTCAGGCTGGGACACAACAAGGAGCAAGGAATGTCTGTTGGACTAAATTGTGTTTATTTCAGTGCAAGTTGGCTGACTGGTAAAGACAATGAACTCATGGCATGAATAAGTAAGTGGCACTGGGATTAGCCATGACAGAAACATGGCAAAGGGAGGGACAGGACTGGCAGCTTAATGTGCCAGGGAACAGGTACTTTAGGCAGAGGGGAGGTGGTGGAAAGAGGGGAAGGGGGTTGCATTTTTGATTAAGGTGAGTATCACAGCAGTAGTCAGAGATGAAATAACTCAAAGATCGTCCAGTGAGGCTTTGTGGGTGGAGTTAAGAAATAAGAAGGGGATGGTGATGTTATTGGGGTTGTACTGTACGTTCCCAAACACTCAACAGGAATTAGATGAATATGCAGAGAAATTGGGAAGACTTGCAGGAGCAATAGCGTTGTTATTGTATGGGGATTTTAATTTTCCTCATATAGACTGGGACTGCCAGACCATTAGGGACTTCGATGTGGTGGAATCTGTGAAAATGAGTTCAGGAAGGTTTCCTCAAGCAATATAGAGAGGGTCCTTCTCAGGAAGGGGCAAAACTTGACGCATTCATGGGAAAGGATGGGAGGGACAGGATGTACATGTATTTGGAAAGGCAAGACTGATTAGGGATAGTCAACATGGCTTTGTGTGTGGGAAATCATTTCTCACAAACTTGACTGAGTTTTTTGAATAAGTAACAAAGAGGATTAATGAGGGCAGAGTGGTAGTTATGACCTATCTAGTGTTCGACAAGGTTCCCCATGGGAGACTGATTAGCAAGGTTAGGTCTCACAGTCTACAGGGAGAACTAGCCATTTGGATACAGAACTCACTCAAAGGTAGAAGACAGAGGGTGGTGGTGGAGGGTTGGTTTTCAGACTGGAGGCCTGTGATCAGTGGAGTGCCACAAGGATTGGTGCTGGGTCCTCTGCTTTTTGTCATTTACATAAATGATTTGGATGCTAGCATAAGAGATACAGTTAATAAGTTTGCCGATGACACCAATATTGGAGGTGTAGTGGGCAGCGAAGAGGGTTACCTCAGATTACAACAGTATCTTGACCAGATGGGCCAATGGGCTGAGAAGTGGCAGATGGAGTTTAATTCAGATAAATGCGAGGTGCTGCATTTTGGGAAAGCAAATCTTGGCAGGACTTATACACTTAATGGTAAGATCCTAGGAAGTGTTGCTGAACAAAGAGACCTTGGAGTGCAGGTTTATAGGTCCTTGAAAGTGGAGTCACAGGTAGGTAGGATAGTGAAGAAGGTGGTTGGTATGCTTTCCTTTATTGGTCAGAGTATTGAGTACAGAAGTTGGGAGGTCATGCTGCGGCTGTACAGGACATTGATTAGGCCACTGTTGGAATATTGCGTGCAATTCTGGTCTCCTTCCCATCAGAAAGATGTTATGAAACTTGAAAGGGTTCAGAAAGGATTTACAAGGATGTTCCCAGAGTTGGAGGATTTGAGCAATAGGGAGAGGCTGAACAGGCTGGGGCTGTTTTCCCTGGAGCGTCGAAGGCTGAGGGGTGACCTTATCGAGGTTTACAAAATTATGAGGAGCATGGATACAATAAAGAGGCAAAGTCTTTTCCCTGGGGTCGGGGAGTCCAGAACTAGAGGGCATAGGTTTAGGATGAGAGGGGGAAAATATAAAAGAGACCTACGGGGCAAGTTTTTCACACAAGGTGGTACGTGTATGGAATGAGCTGCCAGGGAAAGTGGTGGAGGTTGGTACAATTGCAACATTTAAGAGGCATTTGGATGGGTATATGAATAGGAAGGGTTTGGAGAGAAATGGGCTGGGTGCTGGCTAGTGGGACTAGATTGGGTTGGGATATCTGGTTGGCATGGACGAGTTGGACCAAAGGGTCTGTTTCCATGCTGTACATCTCTATGACTCTAAATAGGGCAGGGCAGGTGACGGAGGTGACCGTGGGGGAGCACTTTGGGATCAGTGACCGTAGTTATTTTAACTTTAAAATAGTTCTGGCGAGGGATAAAATTGGTCCACTGGTCCAGGTTCTAAACAAGGGCAAGAAGAATTTTGATGGAATTAGACTGGAACTTGCAGGGATTGATTGGACCAGTTTGTTTGCAGGCAATGGGACCTCTGGCAGGTGGGAGGCCTTTAAAAGTGAGATAACTGGATTTCAAGGTCTATATGTTCCTGTGAGGGTGAAGGGCAAGGTTGGCAGGAATAGGGAATCCTGTATGAATAAAGATATTGAGGTTTTGGTCAGAAAAAAAATAGGAGGCTTGGCTCAAGTACAGGCAGCTTGGCTCAAGAAAATCCATGGAGGAGTATAGGGAATACAGGAGTTTACTGAAGAAGGAAATCAGGAGTGTGAAAAGAGCACACAAGTGAGGTTTGGCTGAGAAGATTAGGGTGAATCCAAAGCAGTATTTTAAGTATATTAAAGGAAAAAGAATAATTAGAGACAGAAGAGGGCCCCTCAAGGACCAGAGTGGACATGTTCATGCAGAACTGCAGTAGATGGGCAGGATCCTCTGTGTTTACCATGGAAAACTTTGGGAAGTCTTGGGAACTTGAGGAAGTTAGTGGTGATAACTTGGGGTCAGTTCATATCCCAGTCAAGGAGGTATTGGATGTATTACAAAGTATGAAGGTGGATAAATCTCCTGGTCCTGACCAGATATATCCAAGAACACTGAAAGAGGTAGAGAAGAAATTACGTGGGCCCTGGCTGATATTACTTGCATCATCGTTAACCACGGGTGAGGTCCCGGAAGACTGGAGAGCAAGAAACGTGCCATTAGGGCTGCAAAGCAACACGTGGGAACTATAGAACAGTAAGCTTAACATCTGTGATGGGTAAGTTACAGATTAGATTACATTACATTGTGGAAACAGGCCCTTCGGCCCAACAAGTCCACACCGACCCGCCGAAGTGCAACCCACCCATACCCCTACCCCTACATTTACATTTACCCCTTACCTAACACTACAGGCAATTTAGTATGGCCAATTCACCTGACCTGCACATCTTTGGACTGTGGGAGGAAACCAGAGCACCCAGAGGAAACCCACACAGACACGGGGAGAACGTGCAAACTCCACACAGTCGGTCGCCTGAGGCAGGAATTGAACCCAGGTCTCTGATGCTATGAGGCAGTCGTGCTAACCACTGTGCCACCATGCCACCCACGACTTGAGAAGATTCTGAGGAACAGGTTATATATGCATTTGGAAAGACGGTTTGATTAGGAACTGTCAGTATGGCTTTGGGAGTGGGAGGTCATTCTTCACAAATGTGTTCGAATTCTTTGATGAAGTGAGCAGGAAAGTTGACAAGGTAGATGTAGTCTGTATCAATTTCAGTGAGGCCTTGGATAAGGGTCCACATGATAGGATGCTCTGGAAGGTTAGATTGCATGCAATCCAGTGCAACCTGGCAAATTGAATACAAAATTGGCTTGATGGTAGGAAGCAGAGAGAAATAGTGGGAGGATACTTGCTGGACTGGTGGAGAGCCTCAGGTGTCAGTGCTGGAACCATTACTGTTTGTTATCTCTATCAATGATTTGCATGAGAATGTACAAAGCAGGGTGAGTAAGTTTGCCCATGGCACTAAAATTGGCGGTATCGTGGACAGTGAGGAAGGTTTTCAGAAATTGCAGCCAGATCTTGATCAGCTGGGGAACTGGGCCAAGAAATGGCAAATGGAGTTTAATATAGATGAGTGTGAGGTCTTGCATTTTGGACAGTCAGCTCAAGGTAGGAGTTTCATGGTGAATGGTAGGGCCTGAAAGAGTGTAGTAGAACAGAGTGACCTTGGATTTTCGGTTCACAGTTCTCTGTAAGTGGTGGCACAGGAAGACAGAGCAGTAAAGGAGGCTTTTGGCACAATGACCTTCATTAGTCACTGAGTATAGAAGTTGGGAAGTTATGTTGCATTTGGACAGGTTGTTGGTGCAACTGCACTTGGAACATTGTGTTCAGTTATGGTCACCTTGCTATAGGAAGGATGTTATTAAACTTGAAAGAGTGCAAAAGACATTTAAAAGGATGTTGCCTGAACTCAATGGTCTGAATTCTAGGGAGATGTTGGACAAGCAAGGACTTCTTGTCGTTAGAGCAGAGGAATGGTTGTTCGATGTTCCAGAAGTTAGACGTTTGAAAAGCAATGGTTGGGTTGGGGGTGGGGGTGGGGGTGAGGTGCGAGGTAAAACATGTGGGGGGAATGGCATTACTAATCTGTGGTAGTATCAAGTTGCAGAAAAGGAGGTCATCGAGTAGGATTTGTCTACAGAGTCAGTATTTATGGAAGTCAGAAACAGGAAAAGAGCAGTTACTTTATTGGGAGTTTCGAATGGGCCCTCAATAGCAACAGGGAAACGGAGGGGCAGATTGGCAAGCAGATATTAGAAAGGTACACGAGTAATAAGGTTGTTGTCATGGGTGACTTTACATTGATTGGAATCTCCTTAGTTCAAATAGGTTGGATGGAGCATTTGTTGTCAGGTGTATCCAGGAAGAACTCCTGACTCGGTATGTAGATAGGCCAACTAGAGGGGAGGCCATATTGGATTTGGTGCCTGGCCTCGAACTAGGCCAGGTGTCAGAACTGTTGGTGGGACAACATTTTGGTGATAGTGATCATAACTCTCTGACCTTTACTACAGTCATGGAGAGGGATAGGAGCAGACAGTATGGGAAAGTACTTGACTGTAGTAGAGGAAATTACAATGCTATTAGGCAGTGTTCTGGACTAGGCCAGGCCACTCAAAACATTCTTAAGCAGGCAGCCTAGACCATAACTTTGCAATTTGTTTAAATAAGTGTACAGTGAAAATTAGCTGCAGTAAGTTAGCTAGGTTGACTAACAGTTTTTAAAACAGACAAACATTTATTCACAAAATTACACAATGAAACACAAAGAACAGATTAAAGAACCTCTACAGAATTCAGTCTATCCAAACTAGACTTAATTATGCTGTTCTGACTATACACTGTAGACCCAATAAGCAAACCCCTTATACACTGCCAAAATTAGAAGGGCAGAAGCAGAGAGAGCCTGGGAGCCTGTTTTCACACAGCTCACAGCTGAACTGCTAACTTAACTTCAGTTTTCAGGATGGACCACTCCCCTTTCATTCTACAGGTCACTTCTAAAACATGACCACTTTGGCCTGAAGTCTCATCTGTTAACATGTAAACAAAAGGCCTCTCAAAATCCTTTTTCATCTCTGTACCAAACTAGACACCATGGAGCCGGGAGCTGGTTTATGACCTCTCTGAGAAAACCAAGGACATCGTGTCCTTGAGAAAAGGGACAGCTTTTAGAAACAACAGAACCAGCTTTGTGACAACAGGAACTTACATAAGTTTGAGGAGGCAAGTATCAGACAAGGCTCCAAAGGAAGACAGGAAGGAACTGAGGAATTGACTTAAGGGAGCTGGCATGGGACATGAAAAAGCCTTAACATGTAGGATTAAGGAAAACTTATGTGAGGAACAAGAGGATGGCCAGAGTGAAGTTCAGGTTATTTAGGGATAGAACATAGAACATAGAAAAGTACAGCGCCGAACAGGCCCTTAGACCCATGATGTTGTGCCGAGGTTTAATCCTAATGTAAAATATAATAACTTAACCTATGCACCCCTCAACTCACTGCTCGTGGAGGAAAATTGTGTCTGGAGTTGGAGGAGATGGGGAGGTCCTGAATGAATATTTTGCTTCAGTATTAACTAGTGTCAGGAATCTTGTCTTTTGCGAGGACAGTGTGAAGCATATTGATTTGCTTGAACAGGTTGATATTAAGAAGGAGGGTGTGTTGAAAAGTTTGAAAAACATGAGAAAGCATCAGCTCCCTGGGACAGATGGGATATACCCAAGGTTACGACAGGAAGTGAGGGAAGGTATTGTTGCAACTTTGGCGATGAGCTTTGCGTCCTCATTGTCCACTGGAGTAGTGCCAGATGATTGGAGTGTGGCCAATTTTATTCCCTTGTTCAAGAAGTGGAATGTGGATAATCCTAAGAGTTACAAACCAATCATCTGTTGGAGGCATATTATTGGAGAGTATTCTGAGAGTCAGGATTTATGAATATTTGGAAAACCATAGTTTGATTAGAGATAGTCAGCATTGGCTTTGTGAGGGCAGGTCATGTATCACAAGTCTTATTAAATCATTTGAAGATGTAACAAAACACATTGAAGAAGGTAGAACGATAGATGTGGGCTACATGAACTTTAGCAAGGTATTCGCTAAAGTTTCCCATGGTAGGCTCATTCATAAAGGAAAGATGCATGGGATACAGAGAAATGTGACTGTTTGGATACAGAGTTGGCTGGCCCATAGAAGACAGAGGGTGGTAGAAGATGGAAAGTAGTCATGATTTGCCATGCTTCACACTCCATATTGAGTTTGACAAGTTCAGACGTGAAAGTCCTACCTGAATTCTTTTTGTTGCTGATAATTCTGATGGAAATTTTGTGAAAACTATACAAGTATGATCACAGCTGGAATACTGCGAGGGTTTTGGAATCCTTATTTAATGAACATATACTGGCATTGGAGACAGTCCAGAGAAGACTCAGTATGTGGCTAGCAGTTATGAAGAGACCTGTCTCAAGAGGAAAGATTGAGTTAATTGGATGTGTACTCATTGGAATTTAGAAAAATGAGAGGTGATCTTATTGAAACATTCAAGATTCTTAGTGGGGATGACAGAGTAGATGCTGATAGGTGTTACTCTCATGGGAGAGTTTGGTTACAAAGGCATAATCACAGAATAAGGTGGCCCATTTAAGATGGAGATGGGGAGGATTTTTTTTGTCTCAAATGGTAATGAATCTGTGGAATTCTTTTCCACAAAAGGTTTCCAAGGCTGGATCATAGTCAAGGATGAGGTCGACAGATTTAATCATTGAGGGAACCAATAGCTATGGGGAAAAGGCAGGAAAGTGTTCAGATCAGCCACAGTCACATTTAATAATGAAATAGACTGAATGGGATGAATGGCCTACTTTGGCTCTTGTATCTTATGACTATCATTTATCCCTCAAAGAGCAGGTCAGAGGCTTGGAATCCTCTGGCAAGTAACTCGCCTCATGAGCACAGCTCCAACAACACCATCCAGGACAAAGCAGGCTGCTTGACTAGTATGAAATCCACAAACATCCGCTCCCTCCCACCAATGCTCAGTTGTAGCAGTGTGTGCAGTAACTTACACACACTCTCTCTGAGACAAGTACCACACAGTTTGGTGTCGTCACTTACTCTCACACCACCCACTTCAATGACAGACATGGAAATGGTGAATATGTGTACCAGAAAGCATGTCAAATCTCCCATTCTCAGAGGTGGCCATATCCTGTGCTGGAGCTGGATGCAGCTGCACACTGAACCACTGAGGCAGACTGGCCTAGTATCCACTCAGGAGCATCCCTCAGTGAGAGAGGGAGCTTAGGGAACCTGGTACCAGCTGCAGTCTGTGCAGCTGGCTGAGATACCTTGACATCCTGGCCAAGTGGAAGAGCTTAAGCAACATTGAACTGTTTGAGATTTACAAACACGTTGCAGTAAAAGATGTGACAGAGAGATATTTGGGAAAAATTTCCAAGAATAAAGTGCTCCATATTTTCACATTTTCTTCATTGTTAGAATGAAGGTAAATTTTAGGGTCTGTTTCTTAACTGTTTTTTTTCTTATAGAATTCCTACAGTGTGGAAAAAGTCCACCCTGACTCTCTGAACAGTAGACCACCCAAATCCCTATGGGTTATTTACCCCTGACCAATGTACTTTACCCACAGATTCCTGAACGCAATGGACAATTTAGCATGGCCAATTCATCTAACCTGCACATCTTTGGATTGTGGGAGGAAACCAGAGCACCTGGAGGAAACCCATGCAGACACACGGCTGATACTGGAATTGAACCTAGGTGCCTGTTGCTGTAAGGTAGCAGTACTAACCACTGAGCCACTGTGCCAACCCAAAAACACCACATCCCTTTTACAGAATCCCTGCAGTGTTAGAGCAGGCCATTTGGCCCATAAAGTCCACCCTGATGCACCCTCCAAATGATATTGCAACCCAGACTCATTCCCCCATTACCCTATAACCCACCCCTAGGGACCATAACCATCCAGTGTTGCCGATGCTCCAAACCCATACCATCTTTGGACCTAGAGCCCCCGCACACAGAATGAACATAGAAACTCCCACACAGACCAGGCACTCAAGAGGCTGGATCGAACCCGGGACCCGGGAACCCAGGACGCAGTGGCACTAGCCACTGATCCACAGTAGGATTAGAGAAATGAAAGGATAAGTTTAATTGTTGTGATTACTTAGACTCATAGAGTCATAGAGATGTACAGCACAGAAACAGACCCTTCGGTCCGACCCGTCAATGCTGACCAGATATCCCAACCCAATCTAGTCCCACCTGCCAGCGCCCGGCCCATATCCCTCCAAACCCTTCCTAATCAAATACCCATCCAGATACCTTTTAAATATTACAATTGTACCAGCCTCCAGCACTTCGTCTGTCAGCTCATTCAATACACGCACCACCCTCTGTGTGAAAAACTTGCCCCTGAGGTCTCTTTTACATCTTTCCCTTCTCACCCTAATCTTATGCCCTCTAGTTCTGAACTCCCCCACCCCAGGGAAGAGACTTTGTCTATTTATCATATCCTGTAGATGCAATACAACTAGAATGTAAAAGGACAGGAAAGAATAGGAACAGAAGGAGAACATTCAGCCCCTCAAGCCAGCCACACCACTCAATATGGCTGATCAAACTCAGTCCCCTGATTCCACTTTCTCCCCATAGCCTTCAATCCCCTTAGCCCTAAGAACTGTATCCAACTCTTTCTTGAAAATGTTTAATATTTTGACTTCAACTACTTGTGTGGAGAATTCCAGAGGCTCATCACTGTCTGAATGCAGTAATTTCAGTGTTAAATGGCTTACCGCATATCTTTGAACTGTATCCTTGTTCTGGACTTCCCGTCTTAAGGAACCTCTTTCCGACATTTATCCTGGGAGAAAGTGAGGACTGTAGATGCATGAGATCAGGGTCGAGAGTGTGGTGCTGGAAAAGCACAGCAGGTCAGGCAGCATCTGAGGCGCAGGAGAATCAACGCTTCGGGCATAAGGCCTTCATCAGGAATTATATCCTGGAATTACATTTATCCTGTCTGGTTCTGTTGCAATTTTTTTAGGTTTCAATGAGATCTCATCTCTTTCCTCTTAACTCCATTAACTATCACCTAAACTCACCCAGTTCACTGCAGATGTCAGTACTGTCACCCTCGGAATCAATCTGGTAAATGTTCGTTGCACTCCCCCTCCATTGACCAAACTTATACACAATATTCCAGAAATGGTCTCAACAAGGCCCCATAAAATTGCAGCAAGACATCTCTGCTCCTGTACTTTAATCCTGAATCATAGTTGATTGCTTTGTGTTTTGACATCCATGTTCCCAACTGTCTCGTAACCCTTCATTTCCCTGCCAACAGGAAATCTATCCACCTCTGTCGTAAAAATATTGAATGAACACCCCCATGCCTCAGACGGCCTTCTGAGACAGAGTTCCAAAGTCACACACCCCTCTTGAGTTTTCTTTACCATGCTTCTGAAGGGGTGACCCCTAATTTTAAAACAATACCCCTGAGTCCTGGTGTGTCCCACGTCCTTTCCATGCTCACCACCCTTGTCAGGACTGTTCACAATCTCATACACATCAGTCAAGACATCCCTCAAAATGTTTGGTGACCCAACTGATTGGTGAGGTCTTACTGTGCACCTAGTGGTTGCTAAGTGACCTGCACGGGATGGAACATTGGAGCCAGGCTGGTCCAAAGCTGCATTTGAACATGACCCATTGGACACAGTCTGGACCAGCCTTGTGGACAGGAAGTCTGATCTTTCCAGATTTCTCATCTCATGAAGTTATAGAGTTGTGCAGCAGAGAAACACGCTTCCATGCCGACCAGGTTTCCCAAAATGACCTAGGCCCATTTGCCTGCATTTGCCCACATCCACCTAAACGTTTTGTATTCATTTATTTGTCCAAATATAATTGCACACACCTCTACCACCTTATTGTGGCAGTTGATTTGATCTACACACCACTCTCTGGGTGAAAAAGTGTCCTCAGGCTCCTTCCCCTCTCACCTTTAACCTATGCCCTCTAGTTTTGGACTCTTCTACTCTGGGGAAGATACCTTGACTATTCATCTTATCTATGCCCTTCATGATTTTATAAATATCTATCAGGTAACCTCTTAGCCTCTAAAAAGGGGGATAAAAATGCCTATCCAGCCTCTCCATATAAATGAAGCCCTCCATTTCTGCCATCATTCTTGTATTTTAAAAAAAGGCCTCGCCAATATCCTGTACAGCGCAACATGATGTCCCAACTCCTATACTCAATATTCTGACCAATGAAGGCAAGTGTGACAAACACTTTCAACACTCTGTCCATCTATGATGCATTTCAAGGAACGAGATACTTGCACTCCCTGGTCTCTCTGTTCAATAACACTCCACAGGGCCCCAACATTAACTTCATAAGTGCTGCCCTGGTATGTCTTATCAAAATGCAACACTCACATTTATCTGAATTAAACATCTGCTACTCCATTGGCCCATTTGATCAAGAGTGGAAAAGTGTGGTACGTAGAACATAGAATATAGAATATTACAGCGTAGTACAGGCCCTTCGGCCCTCAATGTTGCGCCACCCTGTTATACTAATTTGAAGCCCATCCCACCTAAAATAGTCCATGAACGTCCATATGCCTGTCCAATGACGACTTAGGTGCACTTAAACTTGGTGAATCTACTACCGTTGCAGGCAAAGTATTCCATACCCTTACTACTCTCCGAGTAAAGAAACTACCTCTGACATCTGTCCTATACCTATCTCCCTTCACTTTAAAGTTGTGTCCCCTCGTGTTTGCCGTTCCCATACTTGGAAAAAGGCTCTCCCTGTCCACCCTATCTAACCCTCTGATTAGCTTGTATGTCTCTATTAAGTCACCTCTCAACCTTCTTTTCTCTAACGAGAACAGCCTCAAGGCCCTCAGCCTTTCCTTGTAAGACATTCCTTCCATACCAGGCAACAGCCGAGTAAATCTCCTCTGCATCCTTTCCAAAGCTTCCACATCCTTCTTATAATGCGGTGACCAGAACTGTACACAATACTCCAAGTGTGGCTGTACCAGAGCTTTGTACAGCTGCAGCATAACCTCCTGGTTCCGGAACTCAATCCCTCTATTAATAAAAGCCAAAACACTGTATGCCTTCTTAACAACCCTGTCAATCTGGGTGGCAACTTTCAGGGATCTGTGTACATGGACACCGAGAGCTCTCTGCTCATCTACACTCTCAAGGATCTTACCATTAGCCCAGTACTTTGCATTCTGATTACTCCATCCAAAGAGTATCACCTCACACTTGTCCACATTAAACTCCACTTGCCACCTCTCAGCCCAGCTCTGCATCATATCTATGTCTCTCTCCAACCTACTACATCCTTCGTCACTATCCACAACCCCACCGACCTTAGTGTCGTCCGCAAATTTACTAACCCACCCTTCTAAGCCCTCATCCTGGTCATTTATAAAAATGACAAACAGCAGTGGAGCCAACACCGATCCTTGCGGAATGCCGCTAGTAACTAGACACCAAGATGAACATGTTCCATCAACTACAACCCTCTGTTTTCTTTCAGCAAGCCAATTACTGATCTAAACTGCTATGTCTCCTACAATCCCATTCCTCCGCATTTTGTACAACAGCCTACTGTGGGGAACCTTATCGAACACCTTGCTGAAATCCATATACACCACATCAACTGGTTTACACTCATCTACCTGTTTGGTCACTTTGTCAAAAAAGTCAATAGGATTTGTTAGGCATGACCTATCCTTCACAAAACCGTGCTGACTGTCCTGATCAGATTATTCTTTTCTAGATGGGTATAAATCCTATCTCTTATAACCTTTCCAACACTTTACCAACAACTGAAGTGAGACTCACTGGTCTGTAATTACCCTTCACAAGGGAGCCGCATTTGCTATCCTCCAGTCCTCAGGCACTATTCCTGTAGACAATGATGATTTGAAGATCAATGCCAAAGGCTCGGCAATCTCTTCCCTTGCTTCCCAGAGGATCCTAGGATAGATCCCATCCAGCCCAGGGGACTTGTCTATTTTCACACTCTGCAGTATTTCTAATACTTCTTCTTTGTGAACCTCAATCTCTTCTAGTCTAGATGCAAGTATCTCTGTATCTTCCTCGCCAACATTTTCATTTTCGATAGTGAACACTGTCGAAAAAGTACTGCATAAGCAAAGCAGATCAGGCAGCATCCGAGGAACAGGACAGACAACATTTCAGTACTTTTAGATAACTATCTTCATTGTCCAATATGTTACTAAGTTTGCTGTCATCTGCAAACTCCTTCATTCATTGAGGATTAATGTTTCCTTCTCAGCCTGGTCCATCACACTCTCAGCAAAAACACACTATCGTCAAGTAGTCAGGATTCATTAAAAACAGTTGAGGTGTCTTGTTTTTAATCGAACAATGGCTTGTGTTCTGTTTCAGTCTGGAATGACAAGTGTATGCAATATGGAGGAAGGCAATGGCCTAGTGGAATTATTGCTATCCTGCTAATCTAGAGACCCAGAAAATGTTGTGGGGACTGTGTTTGAATCCCACCCTGGCAGATGGGGTAATTTGAACTCGGTAAAATCTGGAAATAAGAACCTAATGATGACCATGAATCCATTATTGATTGTTGAAAAGACCCATCTGGATCATTAATGTTGTTCAGGGAAGGAAACAGCTGGCCTACATGTGGCTCCAAACCCACAGCAATGTGGTTAACTCTTAACTGCCCTCTGGGCAATAAATTCTGGCTTGACCCATGAATGAGCAAAGCATATTCAAGAGAAGTGTGCCATCCATCGTGATGATTGATGCTTTGTTCTCAACTGTGGGATACCTCTGCCCTGCTTCTGCCAATGCTCTTTAGGATGAATACATACCCTCTGTCATCTCTCTGAATTTGGAAAAATTTTCACAAATTAGTGTAATTGTTTCAGGAACAATGATAACCTGACATAGGAGGGGTACGGTGATATTGATATGGTGCTGAGAATAATATCACAGTGAAAATTGTTTAAAGCAAATTGATGAGATTATGCAAGCTGAACCAGAAGGGAGAACTTTGGGGAAGATGTGTGTATTAGGCTTTTTGATTTGCAATGATCAGAAGATTGTGACATTATTCTGAGCTAGCATGAAAGAGGATTGTGTTTTAATGTACCTTCAGAGAATATATTCAAGTCAACTTCAGTATTCAATTAGAGCATGCCTCATCTGATTTTAACCTTAACTGCATATTCCTGCATATCACCCAATCACTTTCATCCCCTTGGTCATCAAGAATCTGTCTATCTTTGCCTTAGCAATATTTTCGAGTTTTGGAATCCACTGCCTGTTGTGGAAGGGAGTTCCAAAGTCTCTCAACTTTCAAGAGAAAAAAATACTTCTCTGTTTTAAATGGACTCCATCTTATTTTTAATCTTTGAAATCTTGATCGAAATTCTCCCACAAGAAGAAACATCCTTTCGAGATCCACACAGTCAAGTCAATTCATGGTCTTATCTGTTTCAATTAAGTCACCTCTGACTTTTCTAAACCCCATGGAATACAGGCCAACTCTGTTTAAACTTTCCTCATAAAGTAATCTGCTCAATCCAGTTATGTCGTCTGGCCATTAATGGGGAGTTGTTTCTTCCTGCCTATGCTGTCTGTGCCTCTCATCATTGATACATCTCAATCATGTCCCCTCTCAATTTCCTCTGTTCTGAGGAAAACAACTCCAGTCTGTCCAATCTCTCTTCATAACTGAAACTCTTCAGCTGAGACAACATGCTGCTCAATTTCCTCTGTACACCTCCAGTGCTTTGACATCCCTCCCAACATTGCACTCAGCAAAGTTTTATACAGTATCAGCATAATTCTCAGCAGCACCACAACCGATTAAGATCTTTGGTTTCATGATGAAGGACAGTCTGAGCCTGGGATAGAGCCCTGAGCAGGAGGTCTGCAAAGCATTGTTCTTTCCAGTTGGTAAGTTGATTCTGGTACAGCCTTTCAATGGCTGGGGGATGGACCACTGTCCTGACTTCATTGACAGACCCTGGGCTAACTTGCCCATCTTGTTTATGGGAAGGTTCAGAAGAATGATCCCATGTATGAAGGGACTGCCTTATGAAGAGAGGTTGAATGGATTGGCCCTGTACTCATTTGGAGTTTAGGAGAAGGAGAAAGTGCAGACTTCAGATTCTGGAGGTCAAAGTCAAAAAGGTGTTGCAAAGGAAAAGCACAGCAGGTCAGGCAGTATCCAAGGAACAGGAGAGTTTAGAAGAACGAGAGGCAACTTTCTTGAAATATACAAGATTCTTAGGGAACTTGACAGACTCGATGCATAAATATTGTTTCCCCTTGTGGGAAAGTCTCGGACCAGAGGGTATCACCTCATAATAAGGGTTTTAACTGTCGAATGGCCTACTCCTCGTCATATATTTTGTAGCTGCTATAAGAATTATGCCTTTCTTTTTGGTATCATTCTGCATCACAAACCAGCCATCCAGCCAACTGTGCGACACAACCTCAAGTCAACACAACAATAGTGTGAAGATGGTAAGTTGAAAGACTGTTTTCACAAATGATGATGCATAGGAATAGGGTACAGCAGAGTCAGGGGAAATGAATTACAAAGCAGAAAAGGGTTCATTGGGAGCAAGAGAGAAAAAGTGAATGAGATTCAGAGAGAGAGAATCATCATGTAGAGGCAGTGCAATAGGGATGCTCATTTGGAGACCAAAAGAAGACAGAGGTGGAAAAGTAGCGTGAGGTGCTGGGAATGGGACATAAGAGGCAAGTCGAGAATTAATGGAAATGACTGACAGCATGTTCCAGAGCCCCAGGATTTCAATTGCTATCATCGATGAATAAGGGAGACAGGCATCTGATTTGCAAGTAGTTAAGCCAATGTTAGCAACAACGTATCGGCTGGTTAAGTCAAGGGGTCATTATTGGTGCCAGGGCACTGGGAGTAGTTCTTGAGGTCTGCTTTCATGAAATGTATGAGATTAGGGAGGTTCAGTCACCGTTAGAGATATGCTAATGGGAACTGGGAGAAAACTAAGTTGGAGAATGAGGAAAATTGGTTTAGAGTTGGTTAACTGTAACCTCCCGTGTGAAGGGGAGCTCACTCAGTGATACCATGTCATGTCTGAAGTAGATATGTAATCAGAAGGGCAAGTTCGAGCTGAAAAATTGGGAAACAAGAAATGATGCTGTCAGCATAATCTCCCAGCCTCTTTTAAAGATCTAAGCAGAATTGCCATGAGTTTAAACACAGACTGTTGCTATTCTCTCCCCCATCTCCCCCCCCTCCACCCCCACCAACGATGGCCTCAACTGACAGCAGCCTTTTGTAATTCTAATCAAAACTCCACTGCCATTTTAACATTGGTTTTGTACTTCCTAAGTCTGATAAGGAAATGTGGGACATGAATTCAAATCTCATGGATGAAAAATGGGGACAGCTCCATGATACCACTAGAGCCCTCAATAACTTGCTTGTTATTATTAGTTCTTGAAGAGTAATTCAGTGGGTGAGAATCAGCTAATCTCTCCTCATGGATGCAAAAGCAGGTTATAAACCTGGAGGTGAGCACAATTGACAGAAATACTTCCATTTCAGAGATATCAAGGGAAATGATCTTTGAACATTTTGGACAGTCAATCGGTCTGTTAAATATTTGCCTCAAACATGGATCTCTCCATCCAGAAGGCCCATTCCCAAGGGTTAACAACCTTTTTATTGCCCCATGGTAAAGACTAGAAAGGATCCATTATCTCATGGTGTACTTGTGTGTTCATTACATAGGCTGCACACAGCTCAATGTTCAAATATCAGGCTCTCGCACTATTATATCACTGTAGACAATACACAGGCTGCACAATGCTGAGTGTCCGTATATTAGTTATCTCACAATGTAGGTATTGAATTGCGACAGACAATCTAGAACATACAACATAGAATATCTAGAACATGCAGATGCTGGAGGTCAAAGTCAAGAGTGTGGTGCTGGAAAAGCACAGCAGATCAAGCAGCATCTCAGGAGCAGGAGAACCGACTTTTCGGGCAAATGCCTGATATCCGAACATTATACTGCAGTAGAGACCCTTCGGCCCTCATATTGCGCCGACCTTTGAAACCAATCTGAAGCCCATCTATTTTACACTACCCATTATCATCCATAAATTTATCCAATGAGCATTTAAATGCCCTTAAAGTTGGTGAGTCTACTACTGTTGCAGGCATGGCATTCCATGCCCTTACTACTCTCTGAGTAAAGAACCTACCTCTGACATCTGTCCTATATCTACCATCCCTCAATTTAAAGCTATGCCCTTCATGCCATCCATCACCATCCGAGGAAAAAGGCTCTCACTGTCCACCTGATCTAATCCTCTGATCATCTTGTTTGTCTTTATTACGTCACCTCTTATCCTGCTCTCTAACCTCAGCCTCAATTCCCTCATCCTTTCCTCATAAGACCTTCCCTCCATACCAGGCAACATCCAAGTAAATCTTCTCTGAATGCTTTCGAATGCTTCCACATCCTGCCTGTAATGCGGCGACCAGAACTGAATGCAATGCTCCAAGTGTGGCCACACGAGAGTTTTGTGCAGCTGCAACATGGCTCTGAAAGTCAATCCCTCTACTAACAAAAGCTAACACATCATATGCCTTCTTAACAACCCTATCATGGATACCGCGATCTCTCTGCTCATCTACACTATCAAGAATCTTACCATTAGCCCAGTACTCTGTACTTCTGTTACTCCTTCCAAAATGAATCACCTCACACTTTTAGATTAGATTAGATTAGATTACTTAGATTAGATTACGTAGTGTGGAAACAGGCCCTTCGGCCCAACAAGTCCACACCGACCCGCCAAAGTGTAACCCACCCAGACCCATTCTCCTACATTTACCCCTTCACCTAACACTATGGACAATTTAGCATGGCCAATTCACCTAACCTGCACATTTTTGGATTGTGGGAGGAAACCGGGGCACCTGGAGACACGGGGAGAATGTGCAAACTCCACACAGAGAGTTGCCTGCATTAAACTCCATTGCCACCTCTCAGCCCAGCTCTGCAGCTTATCTGTCTCACTCTGTAACCTGCAACATCCTTCTGCACTGTCTGCAAATCCACCAACTTTACTGTCATCCACAAATTCACTAACTTATCCTTCAGCAATGGGCCCAAAACAGATCCTTGGGGTAGAGCACTAGTAGACATTTCCCATCACCCACCATCATCTGTCTTCTTTCAGCTAGCCAATTTCTAATCCAAATCGGCTAAATCACCCTCAATCTAGTGCCTCCATATTTTCTGCAATAATTTACTGAGGGGAATCTTATCAAACACTTTACTGAAATCCATGTGCCACATCAACACCATTATCCTCATTCACCTGCTTGATCACCTTCTCAAGAGCTCAATAATGTTTATGAGGCATGACCAACCCTTCACAAAACGGTGTTGACTATCAAATTATTCATGACTAGATGATTATAAATCCTATCTCTTATAATCCTTTCCAACACTTCACCCACAACCGAAGTAACGCTCACTGGTCTGTAATTACCAAGGTTGTCTCTACTCCCCTCCTTGAACAGGGGGACAACATTTGCGATCCTCCAGTCTTCCTGCACTATTCCTGCAGATAATGACTACGTAAATATCAAAGCCAAAGGCTCTGCAATCTCCTCTCTGGCTTCCCAGAGAATCCTCAGATAAATCCCATCTGGCCCAGCCGTCGTATCTATTTTCACACTTTCCAGAATTGCTAACGCATCCTCTTTGTGAACCTCATCCCTATCTTGTCTAGTAGCCTGTATCTCAGTATTTTCCTTGACAATATTGTCATTTTCATGTGTGAATACGGACAGAAAAAAAATCATTTAACACCTCTCCTATCTCTTGGGACTCCACACACAACTTCCCACGACTGTCCTTGACTGGCCCTAATCTTACTCTTGTCATGCTTTTATTCTTGGTATACCTGGGGAAAACTTTCGGGTTTCATTGACTTCTCATGTCCTCACCTGGCACTTCCTAGATCTATCTTTAGGCCCTTCCTGGCTAACTTGTAATACTCTCAAGCGCCCTAACTGATCCTTCATGTTGCATCTTGACACAAGCCTCTTTCTTCCTCTTGACAAGAGAGTCAACTTCTTTAGTAAACCACTTCCTCCCTGCCTGACAGGTACATGCATATCAAAGACATGCAGTAGCTGTTCCTTCAACAAGCTCCACATTTCAGTTGTGCCTTTCCCCTGCAGTTTCCAGCCCCAGCCTATACATCCTCAATCTTGCCTTATCACATCATAATTGGCTTTCCCCCAGCTATAACTCTTGCCCTGTGGTATATACCCATCCCTTTTCATCGCTGAAGTAAATGTAACCAAATTGTGGTGACTATCATCAAAGTGCACACCTACCTCCAAATCTAACACCTGACCGGGTTCCTTATGCAGTACCAAATCCAGTGTAGCCTTGCCTCCTGTTAGCCTGTCTACATACTGTGTCAGGAAACCCTCCTGCACTCATTGGACAAATCAAATCAAACTATTGCATTTCTAGTCAATATTTAGAAAGTTAAATTCCTCAATAACAACTGTCTTGTTACTTTCGCTCCTATCCAGAATCAGCTTCGCAATCTTTTCCTCTACATCTCTGGAACTATTTGGAGGCCTATCGAAAACTCCCAACAGAGTGACCTCTCCTTTCCTGTTTCTAACCTCAGCCCATAGTACCTCTGTAGTCCAGCCCTCATCAAATGTCCTTTCTGCCACTGTAATACTGTCCTTGACTAACAATGCCACACCTTTTAACACCTTCCCTGATCTTACTGAAGTATCTAAACCCTGGAACCTGCAAATACTTTTCCTGCCCCTGCTATCCCCATGTCTCTGAAATGGCCGCAACATCAAAGTCCCAGGTACAAACCCATACTACACATTCACCTACCTTATTCTGGATGCTCCTGGCATTGAAGTAGACACACTTCAAACCATCTTCCTGCCTGCTGGTACACTCCTGCGACCTTGAAATTGCATTTGTGACCTCACTACTCTCAATCTTCTGTACACTGGAGCTACAGTTCAGGTTTCCAATCCCCTGCTGAATTAGTTTAAATCTTCCCGAAGAGCATTAGCAAACTCTTAACCCCCTATCCCACCACCCCTCACCCCTCCTCAGGATAGTGGTACGCCTCTACTTCAGGTGCAGACCATCCCATTTGTGGAGGTATCACCTATCCCAGAATGAGCCCCAATTATCCAGGTATCTGAATCCCAACCTCCTGCACCATCCCTGTAGCTACATGTTCAAATCCTCTCTCTCCTTCTTCCTCTCCTCGCTAGCATGTGGCATGGGTACCAAACCAGAGATAACAACTCTTTTCTAGCTCTAAGCTTGCATGCTAGCTCTTTGAATTTCTTCCTTATATTGCCACCCCTTTCCTACCTATATAATTGGTGTCTGTGTGGACCTCGACTTGGGGCTGCTCCCCCTCACCCTCAATGATCCTGAAAGTACAATCTGAGACATCACGGACCCTGGCACCTGGGAGGCAACACACCAACCGCGAGGCTCTCTCGTTCCCACAGAATCTTCTACCTGTCCCCCTAACTATAGAGTCTCAATAGTTGGCAGCTGGATCTGGCAGCTGAATACTGCTATGTGCTCAAATATCAGTTATCCTACACTGTCACCATTGTATTAGTGCACATTGTCTCATTTTGCGTGTGAATGTTGGGTGTGTTGTTCAAATGAGTGTGTGAATGCATAATACTATGTGTGTGAGCATGCATGTTTGTGTACAGTATCTCTATGAGTGAGCGTGTGCATGACAGTCTGTTTATGTGTATGTGCACAATTGTGTATGTATATATGCCTGTGATAGAGTGTGTGTCTGTCTGTGTGACAAAGAGTGTTTTTGCATATGTGTATCTCCCTTGTTGTTTAAGTGCATATTTATATCGCTGTGTAAGTTGATGTGCGTTACTGTGTAGAAGTGTGCATGTCTCAATGTATGTGAGTTTATGTGTATGCAAACGTGTTAGTGTCTGTGTGTGTGAATATGTGTGAATCTGCATGTGAATGTATGCGTGTGTGTCAGTGTGTGCAGTCATGCGTGTGTACCTGTGTGTGTTACTGTTTGACTTATAAGTGAAATAGGATGCATCATGGATTCTGTCAGTGTTGTGGGTGTCTGTAATTATTAACTGCAGGATCATCTGTATTATCATACAAAGAGCTTCCATCCTCCAGCAGAAAATCAGTGGAGCTTGAAAACTGTCGTGATTTGGAGATGCAGGTGTTGGACTGGAGTGTACAAAGTTAAAAGTCACACAACACCAGGTTATAGTCCAACAGGTTTAATTGGAAGCACTAGCTTTGAGAGCTCCTTCATCAATTGGAAGCTAGTGCTTCCAATTAAACCTATTGGACTATTACCTGGTGTTGTGTGATTTTTAACTTTTCTTCGTTGTTGGTGATGCTGCAGCCAGGCACTGCTGATGAAGTATTGAATCAATGTCTTTCTACCAAAGGTGAGTCCATCTCTTCTCAAACAGCCTTCACAAATGTTTAGAAGGGCAGATTGAAGTCATTCATTCCCACCCCCCCCACCCCCCAAGACCAAGTTCCATTCCATTGGCTTTAGCTTACAAGAGTCCAAAATCAATCCGTCGACATGTATAATAATTGTACGTGGGAAGCAGGTATTTCTGGCAAAGCCAACGTTTATTGCCCATCCCTAATTGCGTACAGGGCATTTAGAGGTGAACTACATCACTTTGACTCTGGAGTCACATGTAAATCTGACCAGGTAAGGACTGAAATATTCCTTCCCTAATAGACGTTAGTGAAGTAGATATTCCCTCGTTTCACACCTCCACCAACAAATCCTCCCCACCCGCCGCTCTCACCCACTCTCGCCATGACCTATTCTTAATTACATCATAGTTGCCATCGACCAATTGTCTCCTGAGGGTGGCACAGTGGCTCAGTGGTTAGCACTGCTGCCTCACAGCTCCAAAGTCCCAGGTTCGATTCCAGCCTTGGGCGACTGTCTGTGTGGGGTTTGTACATTCTCCCTGTGTCAGCTTGGGTTTCCGCCCACAGTCCAGAGATATGCAGGTCAGGTGAATTGTTTTCCAGATGGATCCTTAGGCTGCCAAACAATTGGACGAATATGCAGAGCTTTAGGATGTACTGAAGGTGAAATCAAGTTGCCTGACACCTGCTTATTGTTTTCCTTTTGCAGCATGTTTGGTCACGGTGGAGTTGTGGGCAAAGGGGAGATACGATGTGGTGTCAGAGAGTTGGTGTTTGACCAATGCGACGGAGAGGTCCATTCTCCAGTGGGTTTGATGGTGAACCAGGGGTTGGGATGGAGCGAGTGGAGCACTGCACATTTGGAGGGGGTGAGGTTGGAGTGGGCGAGAGGGGGGGTGGAGAAATTGAGATGGCTGATGTCATGTCAGCAACCAGCAATGAAGAGGTGTTGGGCAGATACAATGGCCAGTTGGGGGTGACCAACTGAAGTAGGAATGTTGGAGAAGGGTTGGAGGAAGGTTGGGAGTTTTCGTCGAAGAAGGAGGCACAGAGGCATTGAGTACAGAATTTGCTGAGGTGGTCTGCTATGATACATTGTTAGCCAATAATAGTCCTCATTGGCAGCCATTCATTCCCCTGGGTTGACTGTTATCCAGTCCTTTGTTTGTCAAACTGTTCTGTCTTTGAGTTTGATCTCAACTTTTCCCTACTTTTCCCTTACTACTTTTCCCTTCCCCTCCACCCTGTCTTCTGTATTAAAAACAAACTTTTTTCCCAGCTACTATCAATTCTGATGAAGGGTCACTGGTACCAAAATGTTAACTTTGACTTCTCCTCTCAGATTTTCCAGCAGTTTCTGTTTTTGTTTATGAAATTGCAGCATTGGTGGTTTAAGAAAACATCATGAAAAAGATTAGATGAATCAAGATAAGACAGCGGTGTTTATTAACATGGTAAAAGTGATTCTAATGGAAGCTAAAGAGCTGCAAAGGAATACCGCCTGGTCAGGGGTTGGTTAATAAGGAATCTCTTTAAAGAATTTACTTGTGTGGGTAAGGTCTCCTCATGTACCAGAAGGAATAGGTAAAGAAACTAAGATTTAAAGAGATGTAAGAGCAAATCAATGCTTGGTGGTGGGAGGTAAGGAAGTCTAACCAGCTTTGGAAGTATTGTTACCAGATAAGGTGTCAATATGTGGAATTCATGATGAGAAGAGCAGTGTTCCATTATATACAGTCAGGTTGGAGAGTTCAGGGAAAAGTGTTGAGGTGATGCAAGGAGTAATAGAGAAATGCTCTGTTGCAGAGTTACAGCTTATCCTTGGGAATTATGTAGCTGAGTCATGGGTGGGAGATATGCCGACTGTGGTTGAAAAGCCAGTGGAATATCAGACAACTGGAATGTTCCAGAAAGTATATCCCAGGATGTGTCCTGACTGTGTGGCAGCAAGGTCACAGAGCCGCAAGCTGAAGCAGGAGGAGGAATCAAAGAGTTAAGGAAGTTCAATTATCAGAAGCAATACTTGGTCAAATGGTCAGGAAAAAAAAAACAAAAACAGGCAGAGGAAAAATGGATATCTTTATTTCAGGGAAGTAGTTAATTACAGCAAGAAGATGAGGAACTAAGCAGTTGTGTCAAAAAGCAAACACAGAAGATTGAGTGCATTCCAGAACGTTACTACATTCATAATGAAGTCTCGATGAGTGAATGGAGACCATTACATATTTGGGCAGATGAAATATGGGTTGAAGTTCATAGATAGCTTATCAGGCACCTTTTGGTCATAAGGAAAACTGAAGCCAAAATACAAAAAAAATCTGAGGTTGGCCTGAGATGTGTTTGAATTTGCCATGTAATAGGAAACCCTCAGGCAGTGATAAAACCAGCACAGTTAAAACATTTTCCAGCATTTAAGGAAACTTCAACATGTGTCTTAATTAATTGCATGGGACCCCTCCCTGAAACAATATTCACTGATCCTAATAGATATATCTGCTACATTTCTGGAGGCCTTTCTATTGCACAATTTTATGCCTCAATGGATTGTTGAACAGTTACTTTTTTTTTAACTAGATATGGACAACCCACAGAAATATAATCAGATCAATTACATCAACATTATTCAAGCAAGTTATGAATAGCTTCAGCCAAAAAATGCCTACCTTCCAGAATTGCAAGGAGAATTAGAATGGAGGTGTTTAACTTCAAAGACCATTTGGAGGACTCATAGATTACCCAGGGGATTGTGATAAAGAAATTCCATTTGTACTTCTTGCAACTAGGGATACCACCTAATTAATTAGTTAAATTCAGTCCAATTAAATCAGTTTTTTGGCATAAGGTAAGAGGACCACTGAAAGTAATTAAGGAAAAATTGATAAGTCAGAGTTCAAAGATCACATGTTTGGAAAATGGGCCAAACTTCAGAAGATCAAATAGAATGGTTGAGTTGGTTAAACAATAATTGAAAGTAACAAAGCATGTAATGAAACAGGGAGTAGACAAGTAATTTGTAGTTTGGCACGAGGAGATACAGTGTTCATATGACATTCAGTGGTTGGTGAATCTTTAAAAACAAGGTTTAATGGGCTCTAATCAATTTGAAAGGAGATTGAATGAGGCAAGTTATTTATTAAGAACACCAGATAGAAGGAAAAATCACAGAGCGTGTCATGTGAATATGCCAACAGAGTATTTTCATGGGGAAGCTTTTGCAAAAGGAGAACATGGTTATTGTTACATCTCAGTGTGACAATCCACTCTGGACAAATTTGAATTTCATATTCTTCAAATTAAATTGGATAATAAGCGAGTTCTCAAAAATTGGGATAAATTACTGAGTTACCTTCCAGAAGAAAATCAAAATGTCCTGAAGGAGTTATTACAATCACATGGGCAGATATGTGAGAATTGTTTTGGACCAGGCCAGACCCCCTCGAAAAATCTTAAGAAGGTAGCCAGGACCCGAACTTTCTCTTACCTTAAAGGCAAATGTGAAGTAGATATTCCAGGTGTGATATAGTTGGTCAAACCACTCAGCTTTAAGCAAAATATAATTTATTTAAATACTACAGTTGAAAAATGAACAAAAGAAAACGGAATTTTGAATTACAATTGGAAAATGTAACTGACCTGAATTTAAGTAAGCAACTTAAGTAAGGAGCTGTTCCAATCCATTAACATCCCATAAATAACCCCTTGGCAAAAAAGCCAAACTCAAATGGGCGGGAAGGAACAATATCCAACATCTGGCATGGTGGCTCAGTGGTTAGCACTGTTGCCTCACAGCACCAAGGACCTGGGTTTGATTCTAGCCTCGGGTGACTGTCTGTATGGAATTTGCACATTCTCCCCGTGTCTGCGTGGGTTTCCTCTGGGTGCTCCAACTTCCTCCCACAGTCCAAAGGTGTGCAGGTTAGGTGAATTGGCCATGCTATGTTGCCCGTAGTGTTCCAGGGTGTGTAGGTTAGATGCATTAGTCAGGGGTAAATGTAGAGCAATAGGGTAGTGGGTTTGGGTGGGATACCCTTCAGAGGATTGGTATGGACTTGTTGGGCCTAAGAGCCTGTATCCAAACTGTCGGGATTCTATGGACACCATCTATGAGATTACAGAGAGAAAGTCAGTTAGGAACCACTTGCTGAATCTTGGAATCTTTCTGGCCTGCAGCATCTTGTGACTGCTACAGCTAAACCAAACTAGAAAATAAAAACCTGAATTGGGAGAACGGGCCATGCCCCAGCCGTTGTTAAACTAGGCTCTTCCCAGATCCTTTGGCCTTTGTGTCTTCTCTTAAAAAACAACCCAAGGACAAAATAACCTTGTTCCTCATCACAGGAATTTTGGAATATTGTGTGCAATTCTGGTCTCCCTCCAAGAGGAAGGCTGTTGTAAAATTTGAAAGGGTTCAGAAAGGTTTTATAATGATGTTGGCAGGGTTGGACGGTTTGAGCAATAGGGAGAGACTGAATAGGTTGGGGCTGTTTTCCCTGGAGCATCAGAAGCTGACACCTTATCAAGTTTTATAAAATCATGAGGGGCATGAATAGGGTGATGAGACAAGGTCTTTACCCCGAGGTGGGTGAATTCAGAACTGGAGGGCATAGCCTTAGGGTGAGAGGAGAAAAATTGAAAAGGGACCTAAGGGGAAACTTTTTCACATCGAGGGTCATGAGTGTATGGAATGAGCTGCCAGAGGAAGGAGTGGATGCTGGTACAATTACAACATTTAACAGGCATCTGGATGGGTACATGAATAGAAAAGTTAAAAATCACATAATACCAGATTATAGTCCAGCAGGTTTATTTGGAAGCACTAGCATTCAGAGTGCTGCTCCTTCATCAGGGGGTTGTGGAGTTTAAGATTGTAAGACACGAAATTTATAGCAAAAGTTTACAGTGTGATATAACTGAAATTGTATATTGAAAAAGACCTGGCTTCTTTGTTAAGTCTTTTAGAATGAACATGTTGGTTTGAGTTCTTTCATAAGTAAATCGCAGAATGTAAATTGCAGAACGTTTTTGAAATGTTACACTCTCACGTGAACTTTAACAATTGATGTCATGTCGGCCCAGATAATATATTGAAGGTATGAGGTGCCTTGTGTGAGACTATCTGTGTCACAATGGTCAGACTGATTCTAATCTAAAATATGGATTGACCGAATCTGACGTGGATTCATGCAGTTTTTCAGCAAAGTAAAATGGAATTCTGCAAGTGCAAATTCACCCCACAAACTGTGTGCGCATGTCTGTGACAGCGTGTGTATGTGTGTGAGTGGGAGTGTAAAGGGGTATAAGTCTGTCAGAGGGTGTATGTGTGAGTTTGGGAGTATATGTGTGAGCAAATGAGATAGCGTGTGCGTGAGTGTATGGGTCTGTAAGAGTGTGTGTGTGTCTGTGTCTGTCTGTGTTTGTGCGTGTATGTGTGTGTGTGTGAGAGAGAGAGTGTCTGTGTGTGTGTATATGCAATGGGGTCACGTGACATGGATTCATGCAGTTTTTCAGCAAAGTAAAATACTCTCTCCACCCTTCAGGCTATATTCCTGATGAAGGGCTTTTGCCCGAAACATCGATTTTACTGCTCCTCGGATGCTGCCTGAACTGCTGTGCTCTTCCAGCACCACTATCCATAATCTGGTTTCCAGCATCTGCAGTCATTGTTTTTACTCAATGGGGTCACCTGCAGTGTGACATGAACCCAAGGTCCCGATTGAGGCCCTCCCCATGGGTACCGAACTTGGCTATCAGCCTCTGCTCGGTCACTTGGTGTTGCTGCCTGTCCCGAAGTCCACCTTGGAGGATGGTCACCCGAAGGTCCGAGGTTGAATGTCCCAGACCACTGATGGGTCTCTGAGGGGAGGGAACACTCCTCTGTTGATTGTTGTGCGGTATCCATTCTTCCGTTGCCGTAGCCTCTGCTTGGTCTCACCAAAGTACCTTGCCTCAGGGCATCCTTGCCTGCAGTGTATAAGATAGACAACATTGGCTGAGTCACATGAGTACCTGTCATGTACATAATGGGAGGTGTCCCCATGCATAATGGTGGTATCTGTGTCAACACTCTGACACATCTTGCAGCACCTACCGTGACAGGGTTGTATGGAGTTACCCTGAGAGCTGGGCAGTTTGCTACAAACAATGATCTGTTTGAGGTTTGGCGGTTGTTTAAAGGCGAGCAGTGGAGATGTGGGGAAAGTCTTGGCGAGGTGCTCATCCTCATTGATAATGTGTTGTAGGCTGCGAAGAACATGGCATAGTTTTTCAGCTCCTGGGAAGTACTCGACAATGCAGGTTACTCTGTCGGTTGCAGCACGTGTCTGTCTCCTGAGGAGGTCATTACGGTTCCTTGCTGTGGCACGTTGGAACTGACGGCCGATCAGTTGAGCATCGTGCCCCGTTCTTATGAGGGCATCCCTGAGTACTTCCAGGTGCCTGACATGTTCCTCCTCATCTGAACAGATCTGGTGTATGTGTAGGGCTTGTCCATAGGGGTTGGCTGTTTTAATATGTTTTGGGTGGAAGCTGGAGAAGTGTAGCATCATGAGGTTGTCTGTGGGTTGGCGGTAGAGTGTGGTGCTGAGGTGTCTGTCCTTGATGGAGATGTGTCCAAAAATGAGACAGATAGTAGAGAGTAGTCTCTGGTGAGTTTGATGGTGGGATGAAACTTGTTGATATCACTGTAGAGTTTTATCAGTGAATCCTCACCATGGGTCCATAGGAAGAAAATGTTGTCAATGTACTCGGTTTATAGTGTTGGTTGGAGGGCCTGTGTAGAGAAGAACTCTTGTTTGAACCTGTGCATGAAAATGTTTGCATATTGGGGTGTAAGTTTGGACCCCATGGCTGTTCCGTGTGTCTGGATGAATAATTGGTTGTCAAATGTGAAAATGTTGTGGTCGAGGATAAAGTGGATGATTTGTTGGACGGTGCTCAAAGATTGGCAGTTATTGGTGTTGAGTACTGAGGCTGTTGCCATGATGCATTCATTGTGGGGGATGCTGGTGTAGAGTGCTAAAACGTCTATTTTGATGAGGGATGTTCCCGGTTCGACTGATCCGTGGGTGCTGAGTTTCTGAAAGAAATCCGTAGTGTCGTGAGAGAAGCTGGGAGTCCCCTGTACAATGGGTTTCAAAATGCCTTCAACATAGCCAGAGAGGTTCTCACCCAGGGTCCCATTACCTGATACGATGGGATGTGCTGGTATAGTGGCTTTGTGTATCTTTGGAAGGCAGTAGAAGTCACCTACACGAGAAGTAATTGGGATGAGGGCATGTAGGGAACTCGAAAGGACTCTGGTCCAACCATATGCACTTGATCTGACTTCAGCAAAAGCTCCCTTTGCTATTCCAGTTCAGACCCTGCTCTAGTTTTATCTCAGTTCAGTTTGAAAGCCCCTCATTAACATCAGAAAGCTTCATTCAGACAAATCGGACAAATGCTGTTTGTTCGCTGGTTTGTCATTCCTGAACTGCTCGAGTATCTTTGTCAAATAAACAGAAGCAAAGGCAGGCACAGAGAAAAAAGCACAAACATAGCAGACGTCAGAACATGTTCCACAAAATAAAACAGATCAATGTTGAAGACACAATTTTTCAGCTGTTTCAGGGAAGTGGTGGGTGGCTCTGAAAAGAGCCGTTGGGTTCTGGATGGGTGTGTGTTTCAGTCCAATGCGGTGTTTCACTTGGAGCTGGTGTACTTGGTCACTGCCTTTGTACCCTCCGACACGGCGTGCTTGGCCATCTCCCCGGGCAGCAGCAGCCGCCACACGGAGGTCTGGATCTCCCGGGAGCTGATGGTGCAGCGCTTGTTGTACTGGGCCAGGCGGGAAGGTTCCCTCGCGATCTGCTCGAAAAGATCGCTGATGAACGAGTTCATGACGCTCATGGCCTTAGAGGAGATGGCGGTGTCGGGGTGAACCTACTTCAACACTTTGTAGATGTAGATGGAGTAACTTTCTCTCCTGGACCTTCACTTCCTCTTGCCGCCCTTCGCTGACACCTTCTTCAACACTTTCTTAGCGGCCTTCTTGGGAACTTGTCCTGTCTTTCCCTCAACCAAGTTACCAGATAATGTCAGACACAGACTGAGAACCTGGGCCTGGAGCTAATGGGAGGCATTGGCCTAGTGGTATTATCATTCAGCGATTAATCCAGAAACCCAGAATAGTGTTCTGGGTTCAAATCCTGTCATGGTAGAAACCTAATTCATTTTTTCAAAGATCTGAAATTAATGGTCGACTGATGACCATGAAACCATTTCAGTTATCAGAAAACCCCAACTGGTTCACTAGGGAAGGAAATCTGCCATCCTTACCTGGTCTGGCCTACATGTGACTCCAGAGCCACAGCAATGTGGTTAACTCTCAGCTGTCCTCTGAAATGCCCCAGCAAGACACTCAGTTGCATCAATCGCTAGAAAGTCACAACAAAGAAATGAAACCAGACGGACCACCTGGCATCGACCTTGGAACAGGGAAAGACAACAGCAAAAGCACAAACAGCCCTGTCGACCATGCGATGCCCTCCTTACCAACATCTGGGGGCTAGTGCTGAAATTGGGAGAGCTGTCTCACAGACTAGTCAAGAAACAGCCTTACACAGTCATTCTTATGGAATCAGACCTCACAGATTACCATTCCTGGAAATGTCCTGTCCCATGAGCATAAACCCAGCAGAGGTGGCGGTACAGTGGGATATATTTGGGAGGGAGTTGTCCTGGGAGTCCTTGACATTGACTCCAGGCTTCATGATGTCTCATGACTTCAGGTTAAACATGGGCAAGAAAAACTTTTACTGGTTACGACGTCCTGTCCTCCTTCGGCTGATGAATCAGTACCTCTCCAGTTCCAACACTGGCATCTACCCGACAATGTGGAAAATGGCCCAGGCATGACCTGTAAACAAAAAGCAGGGCAAATCCAGCCCATCCAATTACTGTCCAATCAGTCTACTCTCCATTATCAGTAAAGTGATGGAAGGGGTCACCAACAGGGCTATCATTCAGCACCTGCTCAGCAATAAGTCCCTCAGGGTAGTGTCCTCAGCCTAACAAACTTTAGATGCTTCATTAATGACCTTCTCTCTGTCATCAGGTCAGAAGTGGGGATGTTCACCGATACTTGTACACTGTTCAGCACCATTTGCGACTCCTCAGATACTGAAGCAGTCCGTGCTCAAATACAACAAGATCTGGACAATATCCAGGCTTGATCCGACAAGTGGCAAGTAACATTTGTGCCACACAAATGCCAGACAATGCCCATCACCAATAAGAGACACTCTAACTACCACCGCTTGACATTCAATGGTATTACCACCACTCCCCGCAACCCCCTCCCCCAGCATCAACATCCTTGGGGTTACCAATGACCAGAGATGAAACTGGAGTCATCACATAAACACAGTGGCTAAAAGAGCAGGTCAGAGATGAGGGATACTGCAGCGAGTTACTCAACTCCTGACACCCCAAAGTCTATCCACCATCTACAAGGCACAAGTCAGGAGTGTGATGGAATATCCCCCATTTGCCTGGATGAGTGGAGCTCCAACAACACCCAAGAAGTTTGACACCATCCAGGACAAAGCAACCCGCTTGACTGGCACTACATCTACAAACATTCAATCCCTCCACTCAGTAGCAGCAGTGTGTACTATATACAAGATGATTGCAAAAATTCACCAAAGCTCCTTGGACAACATCTTGCAAATCTGTGACTACTTCCACCTAGTTGGACAAGGGCAGCAGGTACTTGGGAACACCACCACCTGCAAGTTCCCCTCCAAGCCACTCGCCATCCTGACTTGGAAATATACCGCCGTTCCTTCACAGTTATTGGGTCAAAAGCCTGGAATTCCCCCCCTAATGCATTCTGGGACAACCCACAACAAGTGGACTGCAGTGATTCAAGAAGGCAGCTCACCACCACCTTCTCAAGGGACAAATAGGGATGGGATATCAAGGCTGCCCAGACAGCGATGCCCACGTCCCACAGATGAATATAAAAAGAAGCTGGTTTTTTCCTTGATTGGCAGCATCAGCAACGCTGATGAGAATGGGAGAAAGCCTTATTTGTGACCGAATCTGGGGAAACACATTTGGACAACGTCTCCATTCATCTGAAAGGACAGTTTCAATACCCATTCCCATTGGATCCCCCTCACAGCCACAAACTCTTTCTGAGTTCACTTCCCCCTTTCCCATCTCTAGACAGGGAATTTCCCTCCCTCTGTGACTGTGTCTGATCCTCTAACCCTGCTGAGCGGTTTCCATCACACCCCTGTCCCGTTCATAGCTGGACAAGCTGCACTGGTCAACACTTTGCTACCATCTCTGATTTACAGCTCTGTTAGAATGACTGTGCAGCAAGACTTTCGAACTTTAAATTTGATTATCATAACATCTTGTAATCATTGTAACCTTTCAGTACCATACCAATGTTATCATTCCCTCATTACTCCCCCACCCCACACCTTTAACTGCAGCTCCCATCATCTCCACCCCTCCTCCTGAAGAAGGGTTCTACCTAAACTGTTGACTTGTTCACCTCCTGATGCTGCCTGGCTTGCTGCGTTCCTCCAACCTCCTGCTTGTCTACTTTGGATTCCCAGCATCTGCAGTTTTTTTTTGTCTAACAGAAGTTATTCATTGCAGTTTAAAATCAGGCTGAACGACAGTTCCTGCCTTGCACTGCTCCCATTCATCCAGCAGATGGCAGAAGGCCACAATTGTTATTAGAAGTTGTTCTTTGTGTGAATATATTGGGGGGCCAACAGGGAAGGTGAGTCACCACTTAAAGTTTCAAAAAAACTTAGCTCGACGAGCAGAGCCCTCCATTTCTGTTCCAGAGGCAGCTCTAACCAACAAGGACTCCTCGTGTTAAGGTAAGGCTTTTCAATTTATATTTCTTGTGTATCATGTGATTGATTAAAAGTTGAATTGGTTAACTGAGTAAGACTGCAGCTGAAAAATACTAGAAATTATTTAACTCATAAATTTGTATAAAGTAATGAAATAAGTAGAGATGGATGGACAGGTGAAGTGCTGTAGCTGTACGATGAGGGAGCTGGCTGATCCCATTGTGAACGGCAGTGACCACATCTGCAGCAAGTGTTGGTTCTGGATCAGAGTTGATGATCTGGAATCTGAGCTTCAAACACTGTGACACATCCAGGAGGGGGAGAGGTACCTGGATGCTTTGTTTCAGGAGGCAGTCACACCTGGTAGATTAAGTAATTCAAAATCAGTCAGTGATCAGGGAAAACAGGGTGGGACTGTAAATGAGGCAGGTAGGGGGAACCTGAGTTCAGGAGTGCAGGAGCCTCAGCCCTTGACCTTGCCCAACAGGTATGAGATTCTTGCTCCCTGTACGAATAAGGGAAAGGGCTGTGGACAGGATGAGCCAGCTCATCACGGTACTATGTTGCAGAAGACCATTCGGTGGGGGGGTGGGGGGGGAGAGAACAAAGACAGGTAGCTGTTATAGGGGATTCTATAATTAGGGGGACAGATAGTATCCTTTGCAAGCCAGATCGGGAGTCCCGCATGGTGTGTTACTTGCCCAGTGCCAGGGTGCAGGACATCTCTGACCGGCTTGAAAGGATATTGGAGTGGGAGGGGGAGGATCCAGTTGTTGTGGTCCATGTCAGGACTAACAACGTCAGCAAAGCTAGGGTGGAGGACCTGTTTGGGGATTATCAAGCACTAAGAAGGAAATTGATGTACAGTCATAATCTCCAGATTACTGCCTGAGCCACGTGCCAGTTGGCGTTGGGATAAGAAAGTTAGGGAAGTAAACACATGGCTGAGGGATTGATGTCGGAAAGAGGGATTCCATTTCATGCAGCATCGGCATCAGTTTTGGAACCATGGGGATCTGTACTGATGGGACGGTCTCAACTCGAACTGATCTGGAGCCAGTGTTCTAGCTAAAAGGATAAATAGGGTGGTCAGGAGAACTTTAAAATTCTGAGTCAGGGGAAAGGGAAAAGGAAAGTGAGAGGGATCGTGGAGTTAAATGGAAAGATGAACAGCAGGATAACACGTGTGCAGGTGGATTTCAGCTCGATGCAGACCAGGAATGCAGCAAAAAGGAGCAATAACTTAGGACATCTTATGATTTTCAATGTCTCTAATAATGATAAGAAAGTTAGCACTTTGCATAGTATTCGTAACAAAGTAAATGAATTAACGGTATGAATCATCGCAAATGATTATGATGTGGTAGGCATCACAGAGATGTGGTTGCAGGGGCTTCAGGATGGGCAGTTAAACATCCAAGGATTTATAACTTCAAAAAGACAGGGAGGTGGGCAGAGGGGGTGGGGTTGCCTTGATAGTTAAGAATGAAATTAAACCTATGGCACTGAATGACATCGGGTCAGATGATGTGGAGTCTGTGTGGGTGGAGTTGAGGAACCAAAAAGGCAAAGAAATACCATAATGGGAATTATGTGCAGACCTCACAGCAGTGGTCAGGACCAGGGGTGCATGATGTACCAGGAAATAGATAGGTTATGTCAAAAAGGCAAGGTCAGGGTAATCATGGGTGACTTCAATATGCAAATTGACTAGGTGAATAATGTTGCCGGTGGATTGAAAGAAAGGGAATTCATGGAATGCTTACAGGATAGCTTTTTGGAACAGCTTGTGATGGAGCCTAAAATGGAGCAGGTTATTCTGGACTTAGTGTTATGTAACGAGCCAGACTTTATAAAAGATCTTAAAGTAAGGGAACACTTAGGAGGCAGCGATCAGAGTTCAGTCTGCAGTTTGAAAGATAGAAGGCAAAATCAGATGTAATCAGATGTAATACAATCAAATAAAGACCATTAAAGGGGCATGAGAGAGGAACTGACGAAAATCGACTGGAAGCAGAGCCTAGTGGGTAAGACAGTAGAGCCACGATGGCAGAATGTAATTGAAGACAGTACAGAAGTCCCAAAGAAAAGAAAGATTATTCGGGGTGGGGGTGGGGGGAGTTGGTGGAGGGGAATAGACAGCCATGGCTGACAAAGGAAGCCAGGAAATGTATCTTAGAAAAAGAGAGAGCCTATAAAGTGGCTAAGTTTACTGGGAAATCAGAATATTGGCAAGGCTACAAAACAAACAGAGGATAACAAAGAGAAATAAGGAAGGAGAGGATCAAATATGAAGGTAGTTGAGAATGTGATGCTGGAAAAGCACAGCCAGTCAGGCAGCATCCAAGGAGCAGGAGAATCGATGTTTTGAACATTAGCCCTTTATCAGGAATGAGACTTGTAGGCTGAGGGTCTGAGAGATAAATGGGAGGTGGGGTGGGGTTGGGGAGTAAGGTCACTGAGGAAGTGTTAGGCAGATAAAGGTGAGGGAGAAGGTGATAGGTTGGGGAGATGGAGTAGATAGATGGGCAAGGTGATGGACAGGTCAGGAGGACAGTGCCAAGTTGGAGACTTGGGACTGGGATGATGTGGAGGTGAGGGGAAATGAGGAAACTTGAAATCCACATTAGTGCCGTGTGGTTGCAGGGTCCCACGGCATTCTTTCTCCAGGCGTCAGGTTTGGCGATTGAGGAGATCTAGGACTTGTATGTCCTTGAAGAAGTGGGAGAGGGATTTGAAGTGTTCAGCCAAGGGGTGGTGGGATTGGTGGTTGCAGGTGTCCCAGAGATTTTCTCTGAAACAATCCGCAAGAAGGCACCCTGTATCCCCGATGTAGAGGAAACCACGTTGGGTGCAACGGAAACAGGAGATGACATTGGTAGAGGTACAGGTAAATATCTGTCGAATGTGGAAGGATCATTTGGGGGTCCCATCTATCCGCTCCACCTCCACTTTCACTTTTTGTGCCTTCTTGCAGCAAAGCCCTTTGAAATATCTGAGCAATACAATTTTTTTGTAGACCAGATGTTTGTGCACTTAGATCAATATTTAACACGAGTGAAAAGCATGAAAAAAGCTATATACAAAATAAAAGGTAAAGCACAGTGACATGCATAAAACACCATAAATGAAAAACTGGGGTGGAAAAAAAGTGAAAGCAAGAATTAAGAGCCATAAGACATAGGAGCTTTCAGTTTGTAGCTGATTTGATAGCACTCAACTCCACTCTGTTACAATTCCCATAATCCTAATTGCCTTAATAATAGAAATCTGTCTACTGGGCTTTGAATATACTTAACAACCCTGGCCTGATGGCCCTCTGCTGTAAAGACTTTGATGAAATCACCAAACTTTGAGAGAAGAAATTCTTCCTCATTTCTGTCTTAAATGAGCAACTCCTCTCTGAGATTATAACACTCTTCCACAAGGGAGAGTCTGCTCAGAATCTTGCATATTCACACAGAGAGTAGTACGTGTATGGAATGAGCTGCCAGAGGAAGTGGTGGAGGCTGGTACAATTACAGCATTTAAGAGGTATTTGGATGGGTATATGAATAGTAAGGGTTTGGAGGGATATGGGCCGGGTGCTGGCAGGTGGGACTAGATTGGGTTGGGATATCTGGATGGCATGGACGGGTTGGTCCGAAGGGTCTGTTTCCATGCTGTACATCTCTATGACCAGCGCCTTCTAACAAACAGCAAGTACATTCTCACTGCCGGAGTGGAGAATGTCCTTTCCCATGACCGTGTGCAGATTGAGCTCACTGTTAGTTTGATTCAATTTCCAGAGAGGTATGTTCAAAACAAGAGCCAAATACCAGGAAGGAAATGCAAGTTTATTGTTTTATTTCCTTCCATTCATAATGCACACCAACCAATTTCCAATAAGTTGTCATTTATAGCCCATTGATATTTTGAAGGGGACAGACCGAATCCTCATCCATGATATATACTCAGCAAATAAATCAAATCTACATTTATTAAGAGCATATTTAAAGTAATGAATAAGGTTTAAAATAGCAATTCTACTATGACATGGATTTGACAATAAATACAGAGATAGAAGGAAGCTGAACTCACAGATAGGATGAGAGTTATCAAAAGTTTTTTTAGATTACTTACAGTGTGGAAACAGGCCCTTCGGCCCAACAAGTCCACACCGCCCCGCCGAAGCGTAACCCACCCATACCCCTACATGTACATCTACCATGGCCAATTCACCTAACCTGCACATCTTTGGAGTGTGGGAGGAAACCGGAGCACTCGGAGGAAACCCACGCAGATACGGGGAGAATGTGCAAACTCCACACAGTCAGTCGCCTGAGGCAGGAATTGAACCCGGATCTCCAGCGCTGTGAGGCAGCAGTGCTAACCACTGTGCCACCGTGCTGCCCAAAGTAAAGAAGTAAAGAACAAATCACACTTTCATTTTGTTTACTAATAACTGCAAAGGATAGAATTACACCTTTATCCCATACATAGACCCAAAAAATCAATAAATGACTTCCATACACTAAAACGGAAACAGCTGGAAAAATTCAACAGGTCTAGCAGTGTGTGTGTGAAGAGAAATCAGAGTTAATTCTTTTGGATCTTCAGCCCATTCAGTTTGCACTGGTCAGGAACAACCAGCGAACAATTCTATCATTATTCTGTTTCCATAAATGTATCACAGCGGCAGAAGCGATGTCATATTTTTCTTTATCCCAACATTATCCCTCAGTTTCTTCACCTTGCGGAAATATTAGATTACTCACAGTGTGGAAACAGGCCCTTATGGCCCAACAAGTCCACAATGACCCACTGAAGCGCAACCCAACCTACATTTACCCCTTCGCCTAACACTACAGGCAATTTAGGATGGCCAATTCACCAAACCTGCACATTTTTGGACTGTGGGAGAAAACCGGAGCACCCAGAGGAAACCCACGCAGACACGGGGAGAATGTGCAAACTCCGCACAGTCAGTCACCTGAGGCGGGAATTGAACCTGGGTCTTTGGCGCTGTGAGGCAGCAGTGCTAACCACTGTGCCACCGTGCTGCCCTCTGCCACCATGCCGGTGTATACCTTTCTTTTCAAATTTGGTTAATTGTTCTTCAAAGGACCTTGTTTTCCTCTTGATCCTCCCTATGAAGTATTGCACAAAACACACACAAACCTGATGTCATGTTATCAGTATAATCAAATAATTATCTTTCAAAACAGTGGAGAAAGACAGATTTAACCAAATCAGGAGAATTTATCAAGCTGCTTACTTTGTTTTTATTTACAAGAAGATTCCAACAGTGTTGTTTCTTCAATAAGTATAGTTTCACTGTTCCAAATTTCTCCCCTTCGTGAATGAATATAAAGGTCTTCCTGCCTTTCTCCTCTCCATCATAAAACAACACAAGCATACCAGGAAAGGAAAGCAACAACACTGTACACGGCTGGATAATGTCCCAGCTACAAAAGAAAGGGCAAGTGAATGAGCCAAATCTCATTCCTTTATTGGGATCACTGTGGTCAGTCAGCCACAATGCAGTTGATTTGTTCATTGCACTTTCTCCTTGACACTAACATAGAAAATTAACATCTGCCTTTACTTCAAAAGAATTGTCACTATGCATGGTTATCATGGGTCTATTAAGTTTAAATTTTGTTATGGAGAGGGATAAAACTGGTCCACTGGTTCAACTGCTACACTGGGGCAAGATGAACTTTGATGGAACAAGACAGGAGCTTGTAGGGATTGATTGGAGAGGTTTGTTTGCGGGCAAAAGGATCTCCAGCAAGTGGGAGGCCTTTAAAAGTGAGATAGCTAGAGTTCAAGGTCTGTATGTTCCTATGAGGGTGAAGGGCAAGGTTGGCAGGAGAAGGAACCCTGGATGACAAGAGATATTGAGGCTTTGACCAGAAAAAAGAAGCAGGCACGGGTCCAGTACAGGCATCAGGGATCAGGGAATGTATGAAGGAGATACAGGAGTTCACTGAAGAAGGAAATCAGGCAGGCAAAAAGGGGACGTGAAATAGCTTTGGCTGAGAAGATTAGAGTGAATCCAATGAGGTTCTTTAAGTATATTAAAGGAAAACAATATCTAGAGGGAGAAAATTGGGCCCCTCAAGGAACAAAGTGGACATGCATGTGTAGAACTGCAGGCGATGGACAAGGACCTCAATGAATATTTCTCCACTGTATTTACCATAGAAACAAACATGAAGACTTGGGAACTTCGGTAAGTTAGTGGGTACAGTCTATTTCATAATAGAGGAAGTGTTGGACATATTAGAATGTGTGAAATTGGTTACATAGTTCACATGATTGTAGAAAGTGGAAGGTAATAGTGGGAGGATACTTGTCAGACTGGAGGCCTGTGACTATTGAAGTGCCTCAGGGGTCGGTGCCGGCCCATTACTGTTTGTCGTCTATATCAATGATTTGGATAGAATGTACAAGGCATGTAGTTTGCAGGTGTCACCAAACAGGCGGTATTGTGGACAGTGAGGAAGATCATCTGAAATTGCAGCAGGATTTTGATCAGCCTGGGGAAGTGGACCAAAAAATAGCAAATGGAGTTTAATAATGATAAGTGTGACTCGTTGACAATAAACTGAATCCCACGGTCCCATTAAATAGCGCATACTGATGGATGGAGAATTAATTCCAAAAAAGTGTACAAACCGTGCAAGAACATGGAACAAACAAAATTAATTCTGCATTCACGCAGAAGATCAAACAGTTGCAGAATGTGCCAGTTATTCTACTTTTTCATGTATTTCAGGGCTGGATGGAAACTGATGATTTCTTGACACAACAAAGAGTGTAATGAGATGTTGTCAGTGCACAGTGAGTACAGAATAATGTGCAAATACTGCCGGGTTAAAAGAAAAAAACTGAAAATAAAACATACAAAATTACTCTTTTCTATGTTTCCATTTTCTTTTTTCTCTTGCCTCGTCCAAAAGAATATAACATCACAAGCCACAAAGGTCACATGGTTGACGGCTAGACTTTCATTAAAATTGTTAAACAGGACAGGGTGTGTGCGAGATACTTCAGTCTGAGTATATGAATGCACTTCCTATAGGATTTACATGCATGGTATCAGCTTGATCAGAAAGTAAATTCTCATTGTTCACTGCAAGAGAAAATACTGCATGATGTCGAATGAATTCCAGTAAATTAGCCCAATTTGAATTGCAGGTTAATTACTCTTCCGAATATCTCACCATGATTTTGATTGGAGATGGAACAAATGCTGCTTTCAACAAATTGGAGGAATTAGAAAGCAGGCCAAATTTCAGACTGAAACAAATGTTGCAATTTAATTTGTTTCCAGAGAAGTAGGGATTCAAAAGCAGGACACTTCTCATACAAAAATGACTGAAATGAGACTTTGTTGTTAAATGGACCAAAGGACGTGCCAAAAAAAAACAAAGTCTCCTCCATTCAAACAGAAATACAAGTGACATTGGATACAAAATGAAGAAACTCTCAAATTGTGCTAAATGTTAGATTCCTTCAGTGCCCAGCAGTGGCTGATATAGACTACTGTACTCTGCACACATAATATTAAAAAGAGACTGAGCACAATTAAATTAAGCCTCGTGGAAAAGAGAAATGCTGGAGCATACCTATTCTGTCAATCACATAGGTTCAGTGTGTTTTTGCAGAGTTCATACAGAAAACTAAACTGAAATCCCACATGGAAAGACAGGACTAGTATCTGGTAAATATACATTCTCCTACCATGAAGCCTCCACCACCAGCTCCCCCACGCCCAATCCCCCAAACCACCGTCAATTCTTAAATCACAAAATGCAGAAGAAATTAAGACCCAGCTTCAAAACCTGAACAACCACTATCACTGAATGAATCACACAGTAACAGAGAATATTAGTGGCTGGCAGAGAATTAAGCTAATTTGTTACACTAGTAGAAACAGACAAGTACAGATTGATACCTACACTCACTCACATTGCAGAAATAGACAAAAAAAATTGATGATGACAATGATGTTCATAAGAGCACTCACACATTCACACAGCAGACGCTGGCAGGTACAGATCAACAATTAAACTCATTCACACATGTGAGAGGTAATTTCGGTTTAAACTTTAAGATGTGCCTGGACCACAGACTGATCTATAATAAAAGACAAAACTTTTGTTTCTTTTCTAAAACATTTTGTATACTCAAAAGTAGAATAGTTTAAATTGTGCAGAATGCTGACAATTTGTGAGCAGAGTAAAAACAAACAGGCCCTTGATTGATGAAACCATTAACACAGGCAGGGAAGAATGAGGCCTTGACTGATAATACTGCAGGGTGAGAGAAACAACTTTGGAGACTCTGAAGACTTTGTGATAAGGGTGCAAATCAAAGAATAATGATGTTTTTAAGAATGTGAACCTCATGGCTCGTTAGAGCCAGGGAGGGGAGGGTCTGGAGACATTTGTTGCAGACTTTGTGATAAGGGTGTAAATCGAAGAATAATGATGTTTTTAAGAATGTGAACCTCATGGCTTGTTAGAGCCAAGGAGGGGAGGGATTTGTACTGTATATAATGAGAAACTTTGTAAGCCTCAGCGCGCCTTTTACTCAGAAGGGTGCCCGACTCTGCAGACTTGCTAATAAAACTTTGTTTTCCTGAATTTGTCTAGAGCGATTATTAAGAAGCGATTTTCGTTTCTAACAACTTGGGGGCTCGTCGTCCGGGATCAACACTCCGGCCGCGGGGGGAGCTGAGGAAGGACATCGGAGAAGGTGCACCCTGCTGATTTCAGCAGTCCCTGATTCCTTGCTTGTCGCCCCGCGCGGCTTGAGCGAGTGATATCCGGGAGGCTCAGGAAAACAAAGGAGGGGTGTGGCCGAGGCAGTGGGGACGGTTAACGATCGAGTAATTTCGGTGCACCGAACCCAGGTAAGAAAAAACTTGCGGGGACCGTGTTTCCGGAGGCCTGGGGACCTACGGGGTGCCTGTGGATTTTTCTACAGAGACGTGGGACTCAGGTATCTAGAGACCGGGGCTTGCCTGTGAGGGATTTTGCAGAGACCGTGTTTGAGGAGGAACGTGTACCTACGGGGTGCCTGTGATCTGTGTCACAGAGACGTAGGACACAGGAATCCAAAGACCGGGGGTGCCTGCAAAGGAACCTGGGCGATCACGGGACTGAAGGTCCGGGAATTGGCTAAATTGTGATAGATTATCACGGGAAAATTACGAAGTCCTCGGCAATGGGAAATAAGGGATCTAAGGCGATTAAGGGATGGGCTGGGGTATGTTTTGTTATTTGTAGATAGAATAAGTATAAGTAGCAGGAAATGATCTTTGAAACATATGTTGTAAAATCCATATAAGTGGGAGCTTATAAAAATAATGGGTAAAGATGCTGCTGGGAGTTGTCCACAGACCCATCAACAGTAGCTTTCTTTGGGACAGAATAGTTCAGGGAGAAAATAAGGTGTGTAAAAAAACAGGCAGTATATTTATCACTGGTGATTTTAATTTTCATGTAGATTGGGAAAATCAAGTTGCCTAAGGAAGTCAGAAGGACACTTTTCTAGAATCATATGTTCTACATCCAAATGGGAATCAAGCTATTTTGCGTCTGATAATATATACTGAGGAAGGTTTAATACATGATCACAAAGTAAAAATAAACTCTAAAGGTTACAGTGACCATAATATGATAGAAGTTAGCATTCATGTTAAGAGTAAGAAACTTGGGTTGAAAACAACTGTGCTATAAACTCGAAGAAGGTAGGCATTGTGCAGAGTTAACTGGAGTGGACTCAGAAAGAAGTTTAATAGAAAAGACAACTAATGAACAACTGCACACTTTTATGAAAATAGTTCATGACTCCCAGTTTCCTCAGTGAGGAAAAATGATTCCAGGAAGGGAATATCAAAGAATGATTAACCAAGGGAAAAAAAAAACAGACAGAGTTGAAAGAAAAGTCATAAAAATGGAAAAGATTGTGAGAGAATCAATGTCTGGAAGGTATCAAAAAAAAACTTAAATTTTGCTGCAAACAAAAAAACATTTATGACAGCAACAGACACACAATGCATGAAAATTGGTCCTATCCACTTAATGATTCAAATGGTTAAACAAGCTTTTGGAGAACACAAAGGACATCATCTGAAAATTGGTTGTGCACGGAGAGAAATTGTATTATTGATAGCCACTGCTCGGATGTTATGCATTTTCCACCAAAGATATTTAATTGTGATTACTTTCCCCAATAATTGCATACAAATTAAGTCTGCAAAGGCTGCCAATTGTTATAACACCACCTTCTTGTGGTCTGTATGAAAATAGAATCTCTGTTGTATACTATTTATTATCAGGGAACACTGTTCCAACTACATGACAGAAAGGATAGCTGGCTTGCTTAACTGTAAGTATAACCTGTCTAAACAATAACTTCTCAGGATTAGTGACAACTGACTGAATTTCTGAATCATACGGTGCATTCTTGTAGTGTGCAGAAAACTGAGAAAGAACTCCATTAGCAGCTAAAAGGGTGTAAACTACTCAATGTATAAAACATACAGGAAACAGTTTGCAGAAAAATTCACCATTGACACGTTTAATTGCTACCATTCAAACACCCAAACTTCAGAAATGTAGGCCATCATTTACCTAACTGTGCAAATGTCCAAATCAACTGGGTTTACAGAAGCCCCGAGAAATTCTAAAGGACTGTTGCAATTTCAGGGAGGTGGGGGGATGGAATGGTGGAGAAGAGAGACCAACTGAAAATGATATTACTTTGAAGAGAGTTAAAGTTTCAATCAACCTCTTCAATTGTTGGTCCACCAGAAGGGTCCTTTCTGACTTGTTCTGAGAATGGCCCTTCGGGCATACCTCCCTGGTAAAGTTTGGCAATGATGGGCTTGCATATTTTTTTTTCAAATCTTTCAACTGCTGCTCAAAGTCCTCCTTCTCTGCTGTTTGGTTTGCCTCCAGCCAGGAGATGGCCTGGTTACACTTTTCGATGACTTTGTTCTTATCTTCCTCACTGATCTTGCCTTTCGTTTTCTCTTCCTCCACTGAACTCTTCATGTTAAATGCGTACGACTCCAGGGAATTCTTGGCTGTAATTTTCTCACGCTGCATATCATCCTGACCTTTGTACCTCTCCGCTTCCTGCACTATCCTCTCGATCTCCTCCTTACTCAACCTGCCCTTGTTATTGGTGATGGTGATTTTGCTCTCTTTGCCAGTGCTCTTGTCCACAGCAGAGACATTCAAGATGCCATTTGCGTCAATATCAAAGGTGACCTCAATCTGTGGTACACCACGTGGCGCAGGAGGGATCCCACTGAGGTCAAATTTGCCCAAGAGAACTCCGGAGGAAAGGTCTCCTGGCTCAGACTCCGCCGCTCGACTTCCTCTTGCATAAGGTGGAGCCCGGAGACTGGGTACTTGTTAAGACCTGGAAGGCCGAAAAGCTCCATCCGTGGTGGGAAGGACCGTTCCTGGTTCTGTTAACAACTGAAGCAGCTGTTCGGACGAAAGAAAAAGGGTGGGTCCACGCATCGAGGATAAAGGGGCCTGTTCCGTCTGAAGGAGAAAGTACTTGGACATGCGAGCAAGGGGACAAGCCGTTGGTGGTAAAACTGAAAAGACAGCAATTATGAACTCTACTTGGACTGTATTGGTGGGGATATTGATCAATTTACTCCTGTATGTGGGGGAGAGTGAGGGGAGATGTGACAAATGTCGACCTACAGTAAGACTTGGGATTCGAATCTACTCGGGATCATTTGTGTCCCATTCCTATGTGGACGATAGGTGTTACGATGTGAGTGCACGCCATGAATGTTGGGAGGATGGGAGACCCTATTATCAGGTATATAATAAAGGATACGGTGGCAAAGTCCGTGGATGCCCTAAAAATGACCACTGGGTGTGTGTTAACAAAGCTGGGCAGTGGGGCCTACCCTCCATGTTGCTCAAGGAACATGTGGACAGAGTCAGGGAGACCAGAGTACAGAATACTGTACGGAAGTTAGAGAAAGAGCAGGACCGTCAAAGGACGGTCGTTGTCTCCAAGGTGCCGTCTATATACAAGGAGGTAGAAGAGGAGATCAAACTTCCCGATGTAACACAGAACCTGTTTATTGATCTTACGTCTAGGATAGCCACCGTGTTAAATATTAGCAATTGCTGGGTTTGTGGGGGGCCGCATATGACTGAACAATGGCCGTGGTCTGGTCATAGCTTAGATATATGGGAGTTACATCAGTATAATTGGACACATGTCAACGAAAGAAAAGGACAGAGGTGGAGACTGACTAACAGCCCGGAAGGCCAGTTGTGTGTTGAAGGGAAAGGGAAGATTGAGGTGGGTATCAGCCCCTGTCAGAGTGTGTTGAATGCAACCACACAAGTCTGGTGGCCTAAGGATATCACATGGTACATTGCAAAACAGGAGAACCGCAATTGTGTGAGGCTGGGTGATGACTCTCGGTTTTGGAATTGTAGCGGCTCCGGCCCTTATGAGGGCATTCCTGGGGTAAAAGAGGTGTGGAATAAAGTTGCGAAACAGGGGGGGCCTGCTCCAGATGGCCTATTTTGGATATGCGGTAATCGGGCATGCTCCAAACTGCCCATGGGATGGGCTGGGGTATGCTTCCTGGGTCTAATACGACCTGCGTTCTTCCTATTACCCCGGGAGGAAGGCGATGATTTGGGGATTAAACTCTTTGACTCCCTCCGTAGGTCACCAAGGGATATCCAAGTCGGTGATTGGGGGGATGAGTGGCCACCGGCCCGGATTATTGAATACTACGGGCCAGCTACATGGGCACAGGACGGATCATGGGGATATCGTACTCCTATCTATATGTTAAATCGAATTATCAGGCTCCAAGCAGTCGTAGAGGTTATTACTAACCGGACTGCCCTGGCCCTGGAGTTGCTGGCTAAGCAGCAGGATCAGATGAGGGCTGCTATATATCAAAACCGACTTGCCTTGGATTATCTGTTGGCCTCGGAGGGGGGTGTGTGCGGGAAGTTTAACCTGACTAACTGCTGTCTAGAAATTGACGACAATGGTAAAGCGGTTTTGAAAATTTCCGATGAAATTCGGAAATTGGCCCATGTGCCAGTACAATCTTGGCGTCCTCTTAGTGGCATCGGATGGTGGGATGGTCTCCTAGGTGGTAGCTGGTGGCGCACGGCGTTGCTGGTGGTTGGGGGGGGGCATGATTCTTCTTCTCGTACTACCCTGCCTAACCCCCTGTATTCAGTTTTTAATTCAGAAAAATATTTCCCGACTCCAGGCAGTGGTGGTTCCACAACATGGGACGCGTGAACTTAAAGTGATGTTGCTGCGAAAGACCAAGGATTTCCCGGGCCCTTGAGGAGGGGGGGCTATATTGGTCAGGCACATCTTAAAGAAAGAAAAGGGTGGAATTGTGAGAGGTAATTTCGGTTTAAACTTTAAGATGTGCCTGGACCACAGACTGATCTATAATAAAAGACAAAACTTTTGTTTCTTTTCTAAAACATTTTGTATACTCAAAAGTAGAATAGTTTAAATTGTGCAGAATGCTGACAATTTGTGAGCAGAGTAAAAACAAACAGGCCCTTGATTGATGAAACCATTAACACAGGCAGGGAAGAATGAGGCCTTGACTGATAATACTGCAGGGTGAGAGAAACAACTTTGGAGACTCTGAAGACTTTGTGATAAGGGTGCAAATCAAAGAATAATGATGTTTTTAAGAATGTGAACCTCATGGCTCGTTAGAGCCAGGGAGGGGAGGGTCTGGAGACATTTGTTGCAGACTTTGTGATAAGGGTGTAAATCGAAGAATAATGATGTTTTTAAGAATGTGAACCTCATGGCTTGTTAGAGCCAAGGAGGGGAGGGATTTGTACTGTATATAATGAGAAACTTTGTAAGCCTCAGCGCGCCTTTTACTCAGAAGGGTGCCTGACTCTGCAGACTTGCTAATAAAACTTTGTTTTCCTGAATTTGTCTAGAGCGATTATTAAGAAGCGATTTTCGTTTCTAACACACAGCAGAAACTGGCAGGTACAGATCAATAATTGTGAGAGGTAATTTCGGTGCAAACTTTAAGATGTGCCTAGACCACAGACTGATCTATAATAAAAGACAAAACTTTTGCTTCTTTTCTAAAACATTAGACTTTTGCTTTTTTAAAACATTTTGTATACTCAAAAGTAAAATAGTTTAAAATAGTGTATGCAGTTTGTGAGCAGAGTAAAAACAAACAGGCCCTTGATTGATGAAACCATAAACACAGGCAGGGAAGGATGAGTCCTTGACTGATAAGACTACAGGGGAAGAAAGACAGCACCTATAGGAACATGGGAGGCATTTATTGCAGACTTTGTGATAAGGGTGCAAATTGGAGAAGAATGATGTTTTTAAGAATGTGAACCTCATGGCTCGTTAAGAGCCAGGAAGGGGAGGGTCTGGAGACATTTGTTGCAGACTTTGTGATAAGGGTGCAAATTGGAGAATAATAATGTTTTTAAGAATGTGAACCTCATGGCTCGTTAGAACCAAGGAGGGGAGGGACTTGTGCTGTATATAATGAGAAACTTTGTAAGCCTCAGCGCGCCTTTTACTCAGAAGGGTGCCCATTTCTGCAGACTTGCTAATAAACCTTTGTTTTCCTGAATTTGTCTAGAGCGATTATTAAGAAGCGATTTTCGTTTCTAACAACTTGGGGGCTCATCCGGTCAACACTCCGGCCGCAAGGGGAGCTGAGGAAGGACATCGGAGAAGGTGCACCCTGCCGATTTCGGCAGTCCCTGATTCCTTGCTTGTCGCCCCGCGCGGCTTGAGCGAGTGATACCCGGGAGGCTCAGGAAAACAAAGGAGGGGTGTAGCCGAGGCAGTGGGGACGGTTAACGATCAAGTAATTTCGGTGCACCGAACCCAGGTAAGAAAAAACTTGCGGGGACCGTGTTTCCGGAGACCTGGGGACCTACGGGGTGCCTGTGGATTTTTCTACAGAGACGTGGGACTCAGGTATCTAGAGGCCGGGGCTCGCCTGTGAGGGATTTTGCAGAGACCGTGTTTGAGGAGGAACGTGGACCTACGGGGTGCCTGTGATCTGTGTCACAGAGACGTAGGACACAGGAATCCAAAGACCGGGGGTGCCTGCAAAGGAACCTGGGCGATCACGGGACTGAAGGTCCGGGAATTGGCTAAATTGTGATAGATTATCACGGGATAATACGAGAAATGCAAAGTCCTCGGCAATGGGAAATAGGGGATCCAAAGCGATTAAGGGAAGGGTAGGCTTAAACAGGGACAATGACACATACCCCGGGGTACCTGACGATAGTCCGTTAGGAAGAATGTTAAATAATTGGAATCAGGGTGGGAGAAAAGGAAAATCTAGAAGGAAGATGGTAAAATACTGTGAAAAGTGGTCCCAGAAACCTATTCAGGGCGACTCAGTGTGGTGGCCTAGCTTCGGTACTGACGAAGACTGGGTCCGGCAAGCTCTCATTTTATATGTCAATTCAAAACCTGATGATAATCTGGAAGAAAGTGATTATGCCTTTTGTTGGCTACCGGTTACGATATCTTGCCAAATGCAGGCAACTAATGAAGACTCGAGAAGGCAGAAAGAATGGGAACCTTTAGATCACTTACCACCGCCCTACGTGACCCCGTCTGCCCCACAAAATGTTCCTTCGGGTGACGACGAGTCAGAGGAAGGGGAAGACAATGGGGGGAATCACAGGCTACCTCAGGGGTACAGACCAGATCTCGAGCTGGAAGGGGTCACGGACAAAACCCTACCTCAATTGCAATAATGAATCCACTCCAGGAAGTGCCCATGGGGGGCGAGGAAGGAAGGACGGGATATGTGAACGTTCCCTTGACGAGTACTGAAGTACGAAATTTCAGGAGGGAGATGAAGGGTCTACTAGAGGACCCCATGGGCCTGGCTGAACAATTAGATCAGTTCCTGGGTCCGAATACTTACACGTGGGAAGAGATATGTTCCATCATGAAAACATTGTTCTCTAGCCAGGAACGTCAGATGATACGACAAGCTGCGCTCTTGGTCTGGGAGAAAGAGGGGGGAGAAGGAGGGGAGCAGAAGTTTCCCCTCACCGACCCCGAGTGGAATAAGAACACGGAGGAAGGACGGCGCAACATGAGAGACATGCGGGAATATTGGATAAAAGGAATAAGACAGGCAGCCCCGAAGGGGCACAATTTTACCAAGGCCTTTGGTAATCATCAAAACCCGGAGGAGACCCCTACGGACTTCCTAGACAGGATTAGGAAGAACTTGCAGCAGTTCGCTGGGGTGGACCCTGAGACGGACGTGGGGCAACAACTCATACGGGTAGAGTTTGTATCAAAAGCCTGGCCGGACATACGAAAGAAGTTAGAGAAAATGGATGATTGGGATAGTAAATCTCTAAGTGAACTACTACGGGACGCTTAAAAGGTGTTTGTGAGAAGGGACGATGAGAAGCAGAAGAAGGCGACAAAGATAATGATGCAAACGGTGCAACAAGTGACAGCTGGAAGGAGGGAAAATGGGGAGCCGTGGCAGAAACAGGAAAGGGGAGAGTCGTGGCAAGAGCAGAGGAAAAGAGAACCATGGCCGGAACAAAGGAAGAGTGGAGGAGCGCGAGACCGCGACAGGGAAACGAGGAGGATACTCAGATGTTACTACTGTAATGAAGAGGGACATTTTAAACGGGAGTGCCCCCGCTACAAGCGGGAAGTGCGGTCGTACGCCCTGATGGAGGAAGATTAGGGAGGTCGGGGGTTCCTACCCTTGGGGCAAAAGGACTATAGACAGGAACCCCTGGTAAACTTGAAAGTAGGACCCCAAGGATCGGAGATCACATTTATGGTGGACTCGGGAGCCGAAAGATCAAGTATAATCCAAATACCCCCCGGCACCCGAGCAGGAGGAAAAGTTATGGGGATATCTGGAATTGGAGGACAGAAATTACAAGTCCCAGTGGTGGAGGACGTGGAAATTGGGTATGAAGACAGAACTACTAAACGAGACCTCCTTCTACTGCCATCGGCGGGGTTTAATTTGTTAGGAAGAGACTTGCAGGTCAAACTAGGGATCGGAACGGTACCAAGTAACGGGGAAATGGTGGTAAGATTGTTCGCCCTCACCGAAGAAGATGATCAACAAATATACCCGGAAGTATGGTACCGAGAAGGGAACAGAGGGGGTTTAAACATCAAACCTCTCCAAATCACCATGTTACCAGGAAGAGGCCCCGTAAGAAGGAAACAGTACCCGATTGCTATGGAAGGACGGGAGGGGTTACAACCTGTGATAGAAAGATTAATCACAGATGGACTACTGGAGGAATATATGTCCCCTTTCAATACTCCAATACTCCCTGTGAGGAAGCCGGATGGGACATATAGGCTGGTGCAAGACTTGCGGGGGTTGAATGAAGTAGTCCAGGCTAGGTACCCGGTGGTACCCAATCCCTACACGTTAATGAGTAAAATTTCCCCCGAACATGAATGGTTCAGCGTAATAGATCTGAAGGATGCCTTCTGGAGTTGCCCCCTTGACGAAGAAAGACGGAACCTTTTTGCCTTTGAATGGGAGAGTCCCTCCACAGGACAAAAGCGACAGTTAAGATGGACAGTCTTGCCGCAGGGATTCACGGAGTCACCCAACTTGTTTGGACAAATACTGGAGCAGATCTTAGGATTTCGGTGTAACGCGGAGAATCAATTGCTCCAATATGTCGATGATCTCTTGCTCTCAGGACCAAGAGAGGAGGAGGTACGGGCAGACACCGTTGCCCTGCTGAACTTCCTGGGGAAACAGGGCCTACGAGTCTCCAGGACAAAACTCCAGTTTGTGGAGCAAGTAGTAAGATATCTGGGCCATCAAGTCAGTAAGGGGCATCGCCGTATCACGCCAGAACGAATATCAGGGATTACGGGTATGCCAATACCCAGGACGAAGAAGGAAATCAGACAATTCCTGGGGCTAGTAGGATATTGCCGGATATGGATTGAAAGTTACACCACTTTAGTAAAATTCTTGTACGACAAACTGGGACAAGAAGGACAAAAGGTGGACTGGTCAGATGAGGAGGAGCAGCGATTTAATATTATTAAAAGTAAACTGATCCGAGCTCCGGTATTAGCTTTACCCACCCTGAAGGAACCGTTCCAGTTATATGTCAATAGCGCCGGCGGAATTGCCCAGGGCGTGCTTACCCAGCTGCGGGCAGGGAAACGTCAGCCAGTTGCATTTTTGTCAAAAATGTTAGATCCTGTCTCATGTGGATGGCCGACCTGTATACAAGCAGTGGCAGCTACGGCAATGTTAGTGGAAGAGGCCCGAAAACTTACCTTTGGAGGAAGGATCACAGTATATTCCCCACATTCGGTTAGTGCCATACTGGCTCAGAAGGCTCACCGCTGGTTAACAGACTCTCGCATCCTGAAGTATGAGACGATGAAATGCTGTTTGGATTACCATATTGGAGTAAGGTTGATGGATGTCCCACTTTACAAGGGGGAGATGTATTTGTCAGAAACTATTTACTGGCCTTATCCCGTTCTTTTGCAGAACTCCGGAGATTGGGTACTTGTTAAGACCTGGAAGGCCGAAAAGCTCCAGCCGCGGTGGGAAGGACCGTTCCTGGTTCTGTTAACAACTGAAGCAGCTGTTCGGACGAAAGAAAAAGGGTGGGTCCACGCGTCGAGGATAAAGGGGCCTGTTCCGCCTGAAGGAGAAAGCACTTGGACATGCGAGCAAGGGGACAAGCCGTTGGTGGTAAAACTGAAAAGACAGCAATAATGAACTCTACTTGGACTGTATTGGTGGGGATATTGATCAGTTTACTCCTGTATGTGGGGGAGGGTGAGGGGAGATGTGACAAATGTCGAACTATAGTAAGACTTGGGATTCGAATCTACACGGGATCATTTGTGTCCCATTCCTATGTGGACGATTGGTGTTATGATGTGAGTGCACGCCATGAATGTTGGGAGGGCGGAAGACCCTATTATCAGGTGTATAATAAGGGATACGGTGGCAAAATCCGTGGATGCCCTATAAATGAGCGCTGGGTATGTATTAGCAAAACTGGAAGGTGGGACCCATCTTCCGTGTTGCTCAGAGAGCAGGTTGACAGAGTCAAGGAGACCAGGGTACAGAACACTGATCGGGGGTTGGGAAAAGAGCAAGACCGTCAAAGAATGGTCGTGCTCTCTAAAGTGCCATCTGTATACGAACAGGTAGAAGAAAAGATTGAACTCCCTGATATTACACAAAACCTGTTTATTGATCTCACCTCTAGAATAGCCACTGTTTTAAATGTTAGCAATTGCTGGGTTTGTGGGGGGCCGCATATGTCAGAACAATGGCCGTGGACTGGTCAAAGCTTAGACATATGGGAATTGCTGCAAACCACTTGGACTCATGTCAACGAAAGGAAAAGCCAGGGGTGGAGACTGACAAATAGCCCTGAGGGCCAGTTCTGTATTGAAGGCAAGGGGACCGTGGAGGTAGGGATTAGTCCCTGTCAGAATGTATTGGATGCGACCACGCGAGTATGGTGGCCTGAGGATATTACTTGGTACATTGCAAACCGAGATCATGGCTCGTGCGTTCCAATACGTACTGATTCCTCCTCTGACAAGCTGGGGGCTGATTACTGGAATTGCAGTGGTCCTGGTCCTTATGAGGGCGTCCCCGGGGTGAAGGAGCTGTGGGATAACGTTGTGAGGCAGGGAGGGCCTGCTCCAGATGGCCTATTTTGGATATGCGGTAATCAGGCATACTCCAAACTGCCCATGGGATGGGCTGGGGTATGCTTCCTGGGTCTAATACGACCTGCGTTCTTCCTATTACCACGGAAGGAAGGCGACGATTTGGGAATTAAACTCTTTGACTCCCTCCGTAGGTCGCCAAGGGATATCCAAGTCGGTGATTGGGGGGATGAGTGGCCACCGGCCCGGATTATTGAATACTATGGGCCAGCTACATGGGCACAGGACGGATCATGGGGATACCGTACTCCTATCTATATGTTAAATCGTATTATCAGGCTCCAAGCAGTCGTAGAGGTTATTACTAACCAGACTGCCCTGGCCCTGGAGCTGCTGGCTAAGCAGCAGAATCAGATGAGGGCTGCTATATATCAAAACCGACTTGCCTCGGAGGGGGGCGTGTGCGGGAAGTTTAACCTGACTAACTGCTGCCTAGAAATTGACGATAATGGTAAAGCGGTTTTGGAAATTTCCGATGAAATTCGGAAATTGGCCCATGTGCCAGTACAATCTTGGCGTCCTCTTAGTGGCATCGGATTGTGGGGTGGTCTCCTAGGTGGTAGTTGGTGGCACACGGCGTTACTGATGGTTGGGGGGGTTGTGATTCTTCTTCTCGTATTACCCTGCCTAATTCCCTGTATTCAGCTTCTAATTCAGAAAAATATTTCCCGACTCCAGGCAGTGGTGTTTCCACAACATGGGACACGGGAACTTAAAGTGATGTTGCTGCGAAAGACCAAAGATTTCCCGGGCCCTTAAGGAGGGGGGGTTTATCTTGGTCTAGGCACATCTTAAAAAGAGAAAAGGGTGGAATTGTGAGAGGTAATTTCGGTGCAAACTTTAAGATGTGCCTAGACCACAGACTGATCTATAATAAAAGACAAAACTTTTGCTTCTTTTCTAAAACATTAGACTTTTGCTTTTTTAAAACATTTTGTATACTCAAAAGTAAAATAGTTTAAAATAGTGTATGCAGTTTGTGAGCAGAGTAAAAACAAACAGGCCCTTGATTGATGAAACCATAAACACAGGCAGGGAAGGATGAGTCCTTGACTGATAAGACTACAGGGGAAGAAAGACAGCACCTATAGGAACATGGGAGGCATTTATTGCAGACTTTGTGATAAGGGTGCAAATTGGAGAAGAATGATGTTTTTAAGAATGTGAACCTCATGGCTCGTTAAGAGCCAGGAAGGGGAGGGTCTGGAGACATTTGTTGCAGACTTTGTGATAAGGGTGCAAATTGGAGAATAATAATGTTTTTAAGAATGTGAACCTCATGGCTCATTAGAACCAAGGAGGGGAGGGACTTGTGCTGTATATAATGAGAAACTTTGTAAGCCTCAGCGCGCCTTTTACTCAGAAGGGTGCCCATTTCTGCAGACTTGCTAATAAACCTTTGTTTTCCTGAATTTGTCGAGAGCGATTATTAAGAAGCGATTTTCGTTTCGAACAATAATTAAACTCATTCACACAGCAGACACTGGCAGGTACAGGGCAATAATTAAACTCATTCACACAGCAGACACTGGCAGGTACAGATCAATAATTAAACTCATTCACACAGCAGAGACTGGCAGGTAGAGGTCAATAACTAAAATCATTCACAGGAGAAACAGGCAGGTATGGATCAAAAATAAAACTCAATCACACAGAAGAAACTGGCAGGTACAGATCAATAATTAAACTCAGTCACTGCAGAAACTGGCAGGTACAGATCAATAATTAAACTCATTCACACTGCAGACACTGGCAGGTATGGATCAATAATTAAACTGATTCACGCAGCAGAAACTTGCAGGTATGGATGAATAATTAAACTCATTCACACAGCAGAAACTGGCAGGTACAGATCAATAATTAAACTCATTCACACAGCAGAAACTGGCAGGTATGGATGAATAATTGAACTCATTCACACAGCAGAAACTGGCAGGTACAGATCAATAATTAAACTCATTTACACAGCAGACACTGGCAGGTACAGGTCAATAATTAAACTCATTGACACAGCAGACACTGGCAGGTATCGATCAATAATTAAACTCATTCACACAGCAGACACTGGCAGGTACAGGTCAATAATTAAACTCATTCACACAGCAGAAACTGGCAGGTACAGATCAATAATTAAACTCATTCACACAGCTGACACTGGCAGGTATAGGTCAATAATTAAACTAATTCACACGGCAGACACTGGCAGGTACAGATCAATAATTAAACTCATTCACACAGCAGAAACTGCCAGGTACGGATCAATAATTAAACTCATTCACAGCAGAAACTGGCAGGTACAGGTCAATAATTAAACTCATTCACACAGCAGACACTGGCAGGTATGGCTCAATAATTAAATTCATTCACACAGCAGACATTGGCAGGTACAGGTCAATAATTAAACTCATTCACACAGCAGAAACGGGCAGGTATGGATCAATAATTAAACTCATTCACACAGCAGACACTGGCAGGTACGGATCAATAATTAAACTCATTCACACAGCAGAAACTGGCAGGTACAGGTCAATAATTAAACACATTCGCACAGCAGAAACTGGCAGGTACAGGTCAATAATTAAACTCATGCACACAGCAGAAACTGGCAAGTACGGATCAATAATTAAAGTCATTCACACAGCAGACACTGGTAGGTACAGGTCAATAATTAAACTCATTCACACAGCCGAAACTGGCAGGTATGGATCAATAATTAAACTCATTCACAAAGCAGAAACTGGAAGGGACAGATCAACAATTAAACTCATTCACACAGCAGACACTGGCAGGTACAGGTCAATAATTAAACTCTTTCACACAGCAGACACTGGCAGGTACAGATCAAAAAATAAACTCATTCACACAGCAGAAACTGGCACGTACAGGTCAATAATTAAACTCATTCACACAACAGAAACTGGCAGGTGCAGAAAAATAATTAAACTCATTCACACAGCAGAAACTGGCAGGTACAGATCAATAATTAAACTCATTCAGACAGCAGAAACTGGCAGGTATGGATCAATATTTAACTCTTTCACACAGCAGAAACTGGCAGGTACAGATCAATAATTAAACTCATTCACACAGCAGACACTGGCAGGTACAGATCAATAATTAAACTCATTCACACAGCAGACGCTGGCAGAAACAGATCAACAATTAAACTCATTCACACAGCAGAAACTGGCAGGTACAGATCAATAATTAAACTCATTCACACAGCAGAAACTGGCAGGTACAGATCAATAATTAAACTCATTCACACAGCAGACTCTGGCAGGTAAAGGTCAATGATTAAACTCATTCACACAGCAGAAACTGGCAGGTCCAGATCAATAATTAAACTCATTCACAGGAGAAACTGGCAGGTATGGATCAATAATTAACCTCATTCACACAGCAGAAACTGGCAGGTACAGGTCAATAATTAAACTCATTCACACAGCAGACACAGGCAGGTACAGGACAATAACTAAACTCATTCACACAGCAGAAACTGCAAGGTACAGATCAATAATTAACCTCATTCACACAGCAGAAACTGGCAGGTACAGATCAATAATTAAACTCATTCACACAGCAGAAACTGGCAGGTACAGGTCAATAATTAAACTCATTCACAGGAGAAACTGGCAGGTATGGATCAATAATTAACCTCATTCACACAGCAGAAACGGGCAGGTACAGGTCAATAATTAAATTCATTCACACAGCAGAAACTGGCAGGTAAAGGTCTCTAATTAAACTCATTCACACAGCAGACACTGGCAGGTACAGATCAATAATTAAACTCATTCACACAGTAGACACAGGCAGGAACAGGTCAATAACTAAACTCATTCACACAGCAGAAACTGGCAGGGACAGATCAATAATTAACCTCATTCACACAGCAGAAACTGGCAGGTACAGATCAATAATTAAACTCATTCACACAGCAGAAACTGGCAGGTACAGGTCAATAATTAAACTCATTCACACAGCAGACACTGGCAGGTCCAAGTCAATAACTAAACTCATTCACACAGCAGAAACTGGCAGGTACAGATCAATAATTAACCTCAATCACACAGCAGAATCTGGCAGATACAGAAAAATAATTAAACTGAATTACACAGCAGAAACTGGCAGGTACAGGTCAATAATTGAACTCATTCACACAGCAGAAACTGGCAGGTATGGATCAATAATTAACCTCATTCACACAGCAGAAACTGGCAGGTACAGGTCAATAATTAAACTCATTCACACAGCAGAAACTGGCAGGTACAGATCAACAATTAAACTCATTCACACAGCAGACACTGGCAGGTACAGGGCAATAATTAAACTCATTCACACAGCAGACACTGGCAGGTACAGATCAATAATTAAACTCATTCACCCAGCAGAAACTGGCAGGTACAGATCAACAATTAAACTCATTCACACAGCAGACACTGGCAGGTACAGATCAATAATTAAACTCATTCACACAGCAGAAACTGGCAGGTACAGATCAACAATTAAACTCATTCACACAGCAGACACTGGCAGGTACAGTGCAATAATTAAACTCATTCACACAGCAGACACTGGAAGATACAGATCAATAATTAAACTCATTCACACAGCAGACACTGGCAGGTACAGGTCAATAATTAAACTCATTGACACAGCAGACACTGGCAGGTACAGGTCAATAATTAAACTCATTGACACAGCAGACACTGGCAGGTATCGATCAATAATTAAACTCATTCACACAGCAGACACTGGCAGGTACAGGTCAATAATTAAACTCATTCACACAGCAGAAACTGGCAGGTACAGATCAATAATTAAACTCATTCACACAGCTGACACTGGCAGGTATAGGTCAATAATTAAACTAATTCACACGGCAGACACTGGCAGGTACAGATCAATAATTAAACTCATTCACACAGCAGAAACTGCCAGGTACGGATCAATAATTAAACTCATTCACAGCAGAAACTGGCAGGTACAGGTCAATAATTAAACTCATTCACACAGCAGACACTGGCAGGTATGGCTCAATAATTAAATTCATTCACACAGCAGACATTGGCAGGTACAGGTCAATAATTAAACTCATTCACACAGCAGAAACGGGCAGGTATGGATCAATAATTAAACTCATTCACACAGCAGACACTGGCAGGTACGGATCAATAATTAAACTCATTCACACAGCAGAAACTGGCAGGTACAGGTCAATAATTAAACACATTCGCACAGCAGAAACTGGCAGGTACAGGTCAATAATTAAACTCATGCACACAGCAGAAACTGGCAAGTACGGATCAATAATTAAAGTCATTCACACAGCAGACACTGGTAGGTACAGGTCAATAATTAAACTCATTCACACAGCCGAAACTGGCAGGTATGGATCAATAATTAAACTCATTCACAAAGCAGAAACTGGAAGGGACAGATCAACAATTAAACTCATTCACACAGCAGACACTGGCAGGTACAGGTCAATAATTAAACTCTTTCACACAGCAGACACTGGCAGGTACAGATCAAAAAATAAACTCATTCACACAGCAGAAACTGGCACGTACAGGTCAATAATTAAACTCATTCACACAACAGAAACTGGCAGGTGCAGAAAAATAATTAAACTCATTCACACAGCAGAAACTGGCAGGTACAGATCAATAATTAAACTCATTCAGACAGCAGAAACTGGCAGGTATGGATCAATATTTAACTCTTTCACACAGCAGAAACTGGCAGGTACAGATCAATAATTAAACTCATTCACACAGCAGACACTGGCAGGTACAGATCAATAATTAAACTCATTCACACAGCAGACGCTGGCAGAAACAGATCAACAATTAAACTCATTCACACAGCAGAAACTGGCAGGTACAGATCAATAATTAAACTCATTCACACAGCAGAAACTGGCAGGTACAGATCAATAATTAAACTCATTCACACAGCAGACTCTGGCAGGTAAAGGTCAATGATTAAACTCATTCACACAGCAGAAACTGGCAGGTCCAGATCAATAATTAAACTCATTCACAGGAGAAACTGGCAGGTATGGATCAATAATTAACCTCATTCACACAGCAGAAACTGGCAGGTACAGGTCAATAATTAAACTCATTCACACAGCAGACACAGGCAGGTACAGGACAATAACTAAACTCATTCACACAGCAGAAACTGCAAGGTACAGATCAATAATTAACCTCATTCACACAGCAGAAACTGGCAGGTACAGATCAATAATTAAACTCATTCACACAGCAGAAACTGGCAGGTACAGGTCAATAATTAAACTCATTCACAGGAGAAACTGGCAGGTATGGATCAATAATTAACCTCATTCACACAGCAGAAACGGGCAGGTACAGGTCAATAATTAAATTCATTCACACAGCAGAAACTGGCAGGTAAAGGTCTCTAATTAAACTCATTCACACAGCAGACACTGGCAGGTACAGATCAATAATTAAACTCATTCACACAGTAGACACAGGCAGGAACAGGTCAATAACTAAACTCATTCACACAGCAGAAACTGGCAGGGACAGATCAATAATTAACCTCATTCACACAGCAGAAACTGGCAGGTACAGATCAATAATTAAACTCATTCACACAGCAGAAACTGGCAGGTACAGGTCAATAATTAAACTCATTCACACAGCAGACACTGGCAGGTACAAGTCAATAACTAAACTCATTCACACAGCAGAAACTGGCAGGTACAGATCAATAATTAACCTCAATCACACAGCAGAATCTGGCAGATACAGAAAAATAATTAAACTGAATTACACAGCAGAAACTGGCAGGTACAGGTCAATAATTGAACTCATTCACACAGCAGAAACTGGCAGGTATGGATCAATAATTAACCTCATTCACACAGCAGAAACTGGCAGGTACAGGTCAATAATTAAACTCATTCACACAGCAGAAACTGGCAGGTACAGATCAACAATTAAACTCATTCACACAGCAGACACTGGCAGGTACAGGGCAATAATTAAACTCATTCACACAGCAGACACTGGCAGGTACAGATCAATAATTAAACTCATTCACACAGCAGAAACTGGCAGGTACAGATCAACAATTAAACTCATTCACACAGCAGACACTGGCAGGTACAGATCAATAATTAAACTCATTCACACAGCAGAAACTGGCAGGTACAGATCAACAATTAAACTCATTCACACAGCAGACACTGGCAGGTACAGTGCAATAATTAAACTCATTCACACAGCAGACACTGGAAGATACAGATCAATAATTAAACTCATTCACACAGCAGAAACTGGCAGGTACAGATCAATTATTAAACTCATTCACACAGCAGAGACTGGCAGGTACAGATCAATAATTAAACTCATTTTCACAGCAGACACTGGCAGGTACAGGTCAATAATTAAACTCATTCACACAGCAGAAACTGGCAGGTATGGATGAATAATTGAACTCATTCACAGCAGAAACTGGCAGGTACAGATCAATAATTAAACTCATTTTCACAGCAGACACTGGCAGGTACAGGTCAATAATTAAACTCATTCACACAGCAGAAACTGGCAGGTATGGATGAATAATTAAACTGATTCACACAGCAGAAACTGGCAGGTACAGATCAATAATTAAACTCATTCACACAGCAGAAACTGGCAGGTACAGATCAATAATTAAACTCATTTTCACAGCAGACACTGGCAGGTACAGGTCAATAATTAAACTCATTTTCACAGCAGACACTGGCAGGTATGGATGAATAATTAAACTCATTCACACAGCCGAAACTGGCAGGTATGGATCAATAATTAAACTCATTCACAAAGCAGACACTGGCAGGTACAGGTCAATAATTAAACTCTTTCACACAGCAGACACTGGCAGGTACAGATCAAAAAATAAACTCATTCACACAGCAGAAACTGGCACGTACAGGTCAATAATTAAACTCATTCACACAACAGAAACTGGCAGGTACAGAAAAATAATTAAACTCATTCAAACAGCAGAAACTGGCAGGTACAGATCAATAATTAAACTCATTTAGAAAGCAGAAACTGGCAGGTATGGATCAAGAATTAAACTCATACACATAGCTGAAACTGGCAGGTACAGATCAATAATTAAACTCATTCACACAGCAGAAACTGGCACGTACAGGTCAATAATTAAACTCATTCAGACAGCAGAAACTGGCAGGTATGGATCAATATTTAACTCATTCACACAGCAGAAACTGGCAGGTACAGATCAACAATTAAACTCATTCTCACTGCAAAAACTGGCAGGTACAGATCAATAATTAAACTCATTCACACTGCAGAAACTGGCAGGTACAGATCAATAATTAAACTCATTCACACAGCAGAGACTGGCAGGTAGAGGTCAATAACTAAAATCATTCACAGGAGAAACTGGCAGGTATGGATCAATAATAAAACTCATTCACACAGCAGACTCTGGCAGGTACAGGTCAATGATTAAACTCATTCACACAGCAGAAACTGGCAGGTATGGATCAATAATTAAACTCATTCACACAGCAGAAACTGGCAGGTACAGATCAATAATTAAACTCATTCACACAGCAGACGCTGGCAGATACAGATCAACAATTAAACTCATTCCCATAGCAGAAACTGGCAGGTACACACCAATAACTAACCTCATTCACACAACAGACGCTGGCAGGTACAGATCAACAATTAAACTCATTCACACAGCAGAAACTGGCAGGTAGTGGTCAATAATTAAACTCATTCACACAGCAGACACTGGCAGGTACAGGTCAATAACTAAACTCATTCACACAGCAGACACTGCCAGGTACAGATCAATAATTAACCTCATTCACACAGCAGAAACTGGCAGGTACAGATCAATAATTAAACTCATTCACACAGCAGACAAAGGCAGGTACAGGTCAATAACTAAACTCATTCACACAGCAGAAACTGGCAGGTACAGATCAATAATTAAACTCATTCACACAGCAGACACTGGCAGGTACAGGTCAATAATTAAACTCATTGACACAGCAGACACTGGCAGGTACAGGTCAATAATTAAACTCATTGACACAGCAGACACTGGCAGGTATCGATCAATAATTAAACTCATTCACACAGCAGACACTGGCAGGTACAGGTCAATAATTAAACTCATTCACACAGCAGAAACTGGCAGGTACAGATCAATAATTAAACTCATTCACACAGCTGACACTGGCAGGTATAGGTCAATAATTAAACTAATTCACACGGCAGACACTGGCAGGTACAGATCAATAATTAAACTCATTCACACAGCAGAAACTGCCAGGTACGGATCAATAATTAAACTCATTCACAGCAGAAACTGGCAGGTACAGGTCAATAATTAAACTCATTCACACAGCAGACACTGGCAGGTATGGCTCAATAATTAAATTCATTCACACAGCAGACATTGGCAGGTACAGGTCAATAATTAAACTCATTCACACAGCAGAAACGGGCAGGTATGGATCAATAATTAAACTCATTCACACAGCAGACACTGGCAGGTACGGATCAATAATTAAACTCATTCACACAGCAGAAACTGGCAGGTACAGGTCAATAATTAAACACATTCGCACAGCAGAAACTGGCAGGTACAGGTCAATAATTAAACTCATGCACACAGCAGAAACTGGCAAGTACGGATCAATAATTAAAGTCATTCACACAGCAGACACTGGTAGGTACAGGTCAATAATTAAACTCATTCACACAGCCGAAACTGGCAGGTATGGATCAATAATTAAACTCATTCACAAAGCAGAAACTGGAAGGGACAGATCAACAATTAAACTCATTCACACAGCAGACACTGGCAGGTACAGGTCAATAATTAAACTCTTTCACACAGCAGACACTGGCAGGTACAGATCAAAAAATAAACTCATTCACACAGCAGAAACTGGCACGTACAGGTCAATAATTAAACTCATTCACACAACAGAAACTGGCAGGTGCAGAAAAATAATTAAACTCATTCACACAGCAGAAACTGGCAGGTACAGATCAATAATTAAACTCATTCAGACAGCAGAAACTGGCAGGTATGGATCAATATTTAACTCTTTCACACAGCAGAAACTGGCAGGTACAGATCAATAATTAAACTCATTCACACAGCAGACACTGGCAGGTACAGATCAATAATTAAACTCATTCACACAGCAGACGCTGGCAGAAACAGATCAACAATTAAACTCATTCACACAGCAGAAACTGGCAGGTACAGATCAATAATTAAACTCATTCACACAGCAGAAACTGGCAGGTACAGATCAATAATTAAACTCATTCACACAGCAGACTCTGGCAGGTAAAGGTCAATGATTAAACTCATTCACACAGCAGAAACTGGCAGGTCCAGATCAATAATTAAACTCATTCACAGGAGAAACTGGCAGGTATGGATCAATAATTAACCTCATTCACACAGCAGAAACTGGCAGGTACAGGTCAATAATTAAACTCATTCACACAGCAGACACAGGCAGGTACAGGACAATAACTAAACTCATTCACACAGCAGAAACTGCAAGGTACAGATCAATAATTAACCTCATTCACACAGCAGAAACTGGCAGGTACAGATCAATAATTAAACTCATTCACACAGCAGAAACTGGCAGGTACAGGTCAATAATTAAACTCATTCACAGGAGAAACTGGCAGGTATGGATCAATAATTAACCTCATTCACACAGCAGAAACGGGCAGGTACAGGTCAATAATTAAATTCATTCACACAGCAGAAACTGGCAGGTAAAGGTCTCTAATTAAACTCATTCACACAGCAGACACTGGCAGGTACAGATCAATAATTAAACTCATTCACACAGTAGACACAGGCAGGAACAGGTCAATAACTAAACTCATTCACACAGCAGAAACTGGCAGGGACAGATCAATAATTAACCTCATTCACACAGCAGAAACTGGCAGGTACAGATCAATAATTAAACTCATTCACACAGCAGAAACTGGCAGGTACAGGTCAATAATTAAACTCATTCACACAGCAGACACTGGCAGGTCCAAGTCAATAACTAAACTCATTCACACAGCAGAAACTGGCAGGTACAGATCAATAATTAACCTCAATCACACAGCAGAATCTGGCAGATACAGAAAAATAATTAAACTGAATTACACAGCAGAAACTGGCAGGTACAGGTCAATAATTGAACTCATTCACACAGCAGAAACTGGCAGGTATGGATCAATAATTAAACTCATTCACACAGCAGAAACTGGCAGGTACAGGTCAATAATTAAACTCATTCACACAGCAGAAACTGGCAGGTACAGATCAACAATTAAACTCATTCACACAGCAGACACTGGCAGGTACAGGGCAATAATTAAACTCATTCACACAGCAGACACTGGCAGGTACAGATCAATAATTAAACTCATTCACACAGCAGAAACTGGCAGGTACAGATCAACAATTAAACTCATTCACACAGCAGACACTGGCAGGTACAGATCAATAATTAAACTCATTCACACAGCAGAAACTGGCAGGTACAGATCAACAATTAAACTCATTCACACAGCAGACACTGGCAGGTACAGTGCAATAATTAAACTCATTCACACAGCAGACACTGGAAGATACAGATCAATAATTAAACTCATTCACACAGCAGAAACTGGCAGGTACAGATCAATTATTAAACTCATTCACACAGCAGAGACTGGCAGGTACAGATCAATAATTAAACTCATTTTCACAGCAGACACTGGCAGGTACAGGTCAATAATTAAACTCATTCACACAGCAGAAACTGGCAGGTATGGATGAATAATTGAACTCATTCACAGCAGAAACTGGCAGGTACAGATCAATAATTAAACTCATTTTCACAGCAGACACTGGCAGGTACAGGTCAATAATTAAACTCATTCACACAGCAGAAACTGGCAGGTATGGATGAATAATTAAACTGATTCACACAGCAGTAACTGGCAGGTACAGATCAATAATTAAACTCATTCACACAGCAGAAACTGGCAGGTACAGATCAATAATTAAACTCATTTTCACAGCAGACACTGGCAGGTACAGGTCAATAATTAAACTCATTTTCACAGCAGACACTGGCAGGTATGGATGAATAATTAAACTCATTCACACAGCCGAAACTGGCAGGTATGGATCAATAATTAAACTCATTCACAAAGCAGACACTGGCAGGTACAGGTCAATAATTAAACTCTTTCACACAGCAGACACTGGCAGGTACAGATCAAAAAATAAACTCATTCACACAGCAGAAACTGGCACGTACAGGTCAATAATTAAACTCATTCACACAACAGAAACTGGCAGGTACAGAAAAATAATTAAACTCATTCAAACAGCAGAAACTGGCAGGTACAGATCAATAATTAAACTCATTTAGAAAGCAGAAACTGGCAGGTATGGATCAAGAATTAAACTCATACACATAGCTGAAACTGGCAGGTACAGATCAATAATTAAACTCATTCACACAGCAGAAACTGGCACGTACAGGTCAATAATTAAACTCATTCAGACAGCAGAAACTGGCAGGTATGGATCAATATTTAACTCATTCACACAGCAGAAACTGGCAGGTACAGATCAACAATTAAACTCATTCTCACTGCAAAAACTGGCAGGTACAGATCAATAATTAAACTCATTCACACTGCAGAAACTGGCAGGTACAGATCAATAATTAAACTCATTCACACAGCAGAGACTGGCAGGTAGAGGTCAATAACTAAAATCATTCACAGGAGAAACTGGCAGGTATGGATCAATAATAAAACTCATTCACACAGCAGACTCTGGCAGGTACAGGTCAATGATTAAACTCATTCACACAGCAGAAACTGGCAGGTATGGATCAATAATTAAACTCATTCACACAGCAGAAACTGGCAGGTACAGATCAATAATTAAACTCATTCACACAGCAGACGCTGGCAGATACAGATCAACAATTAAACTCATTCCCATAGCAGAAACTGGCAGGTACACACCAATAACTAACCTCATTCACACAACAGACGCTGGCAGGTACAGATCAACAATTAAACTCATTCACACAGCAGAAACTGGCAGGTAGTGGTCAATAATTAAACTCATTCACACAGCAGACACTGGCAGGTACAGGTCAATAACTAAACTCATTCACACAGCAGACACTGCCAGGTACAGATCAATAATTAACCTCATTCACACAGCAGAAACTGGCAGGTACAGATCAATAATTAAACTCATTCACACAACAGACAAAGGCAGGTACAGGTCAATAACTAAACTCATTCACACAGCAGAAACTGGCAGGTACAGATCAATAATTAAACTCATTCACAGGAGAAAGAGGCAGGTATGGATCAATAATTAACCTCATTCACACAGCAGAAACTGGCAGGTACAGGTCAATAATTAAACTCATTCACACAGCAGACACTGGCAGGTACAGATCAATAATTAAACTCATTCACACAGCAGAAACTGGCAGGTACAGGTCAATAATTAAACTCATTAACACAGCAGACACTGGCAGGTACAAGTCAATAACTAAACTCATTCACACAACAGAAACTGGCAGGTGCAGAAAAATAATTAAACTCATTCACACAGCAAAAACTGGCAGGTCCAGATCAATAATTAAACTCATTTAGAAAGCAGAAACTGGCAGGTATGGATCAAGAATTAAACTCATACACATAGCTGAAACTGGCAGGTACAGATCAATAATTAAACTCATTCACACAGCAGAAACTGGCACGTACAGGTCAATAATTAAACTCATTCACACAGCAGAAACTGGCAGGTACAGATCAATAATTAAACTCATTCACACAACAGAAACTGGCAGGTGCAGAAAAATAATTAAACTCATTCACACAGCAAAAACTGGCAGGTCCAGATCAATAATTAAACTCATTTAGAAAGCAGAAACTGGCAGGTATGGATCAAGAATTAAACTCATACACATAGCTGAAACTGGCAGGTACAGATCAATAATTAAACTCATTCACACAGTAGAAACTGGCACGTACAGGTCAATAATTAAACTCATTCAGACAGCAGAAACTGGCAGGTATGGATCAATATTTAACTCATTCACACAGCAGACGCTGGCAGGTACAGATCAACAATTAAACTCATTCTCACTGCAGAAACTGGCAGGTACAGATCAATAATTAAACTCATTCACACAGCAGAAACTGGCAGGTACAGATCAATAATTAAACTCATTCACACAGCAGAGACTGGCAGGTAGAGGTCAATAACTAAAATCATTCACAGGAGAAACTGGCAGGTATGGATCAATAATTAAACTCATTCACACAGCAGAAACTGGCAGGTACAGATCAATAATTAAACTCATTCGCACAGGAGAAACTGGCATGTATGGATCAATAATTAAACTCATTCACACAGCAGAAACTGGCAGGTACAGATCAATAATTAAACTCATTCACACAGCAGACTCTGGCAGGTAAAGGTCAATGATTAAACTCATTCACACAGCAGAAACTGGCAGGTCCAGATCAATAATTAAACTCATTCACAGGAGAAACTGGCAGGTATGGATCAATAATTAACCTCATTCACACAGCAGAAACTGGCAGATACAGATCAACAATTAAACTCATTCACACAGCAGAAACTGGCAGGTACACATCAATAACTAACCACATTCACATAGCAGACGCTGGCAGGTACAGATCAACAATTAAACTCATTCACACAGCAGAAACTGGCAGGTACAGATCAACAATTAAACTCATTCACACAGCAGAAACTGGCAGGTACACATCAATAACTAAACTCATTCACACAGCAGACGCTGGCAGGTACAGATCAACAATTAAACTCATTCTCACTGCAGAAACTGGCAGGTACAGATCAATAATTAAACTCATTCACACAGCAGAAACTGGCAGGTACAGATCAATAATTAAACTCATTCACACAGCAGAGACTGGCAGGTAGAGGTCAATAACTAAAATCATTCACAGGAGAAACTGGCAGGTATGGATCAATAATTAAACTCATTCACACAGCAGAAACTGGCAGGTACAGATCAATACTTAAACTCATTCGCACAGGAGAAACTGGCATGTATGGATCAATAATTAAACTCATTCACACAGCAGAAACTGGCAGGTACAGATCAATAATTAAACTCATTCACACAGCAGACTCTGGCAGGTAAAGGTCAATGATTAAACTCATTCACACAGCAGAAACTGGCAGGTCCAGATCAATAATTAAACTCATTCACAGGAGAAACTGGCAGGTATGGATCAATAATTAACCTCATTCACACAGCAGAAACTGGCAGGTACAGGTCAATACTTAAACTCATTCACACAGCAGACACAGGCGGGTACAGGACAATAACTAAACTCATTCACACAGCAGAAACTGGCAGGTACAGATCAAGAATTAACCTCATTCACACAGCAGAAACTGGCACGTACAGGTCAATAATTAAACTCATTCACACAGCAGAAACTGGCAGGTACAGATCAATAATTAAACTCATTCACACAACAGAAACTGGCAGGTGCAGAAAAATAATTAAACTCATTCACACAGCAAAAACTGGCAGGTCCAGATGAATAATTAAACTCATTTAGAAAGCAGAAACTGGCAGGTATGGATCAAGAATTAAACTCATACACATAGCTGAAACTGGCAGGTACAGATCAATAATTAAACTCATTCACACAGTAGAAACTGGCACGTACAGGTCAATAATTAAACTCATTCACACAGCAGAAACTGGCAGGTACAGATCAATAATTAAACTCATTCAGACAGCAGAAACTGGCAGGTATGGATCAATATTTAACTCATTCACACAGCAGAAACTGGCAGGTACAGATCAATAATTAAACTCATTCACACAGCAGAAACTGGCAGGTACAGATCAATAATTAAACTCATTCACACAGCAGAAACTGGCAGGTACACATCAATAACTAACCACATTCACATAGCAGACGCTGGCAGGTACAGATCAACAATTAAACTCATTCACACAGCAGAAACTGGCAGGTACAGATCAACAATTAAACTCATTCACACAGCAGAAACTGGCAGGTACACATCAATAACTAAACTCATTCACACAGCAGAGACTGGCAGGTAGAGGTCAATAACTAAAATCATTCACAGGAGAAACTGGCAGGTATGGATCAATAATAAAACTCATTCACACAGCAGAAACTGGCAGGTACAGACCAATAATTAAACTCATTCACACAGCAGAGACTGGCAGGTCGAGGTCAATAACTAAAATCATTCACAGGAGAAACTGGCAGGTATGGATCAATAATAAAACTCATTCACACAGCAGAAACTGGCAGGTACAGATCAATACTTGAACTCATTCGCACAGCAGACTCTGGCAGGTAAAGGTCAATGATTAAACTCATTCACACAGCAGAAACTGGCAGGTCCAGATCAATAATTAAACTCATTCACAGGAGAAACTGGCAGGTATGGATCAATAATTAACCTCAATCACACAGCAGAAACTGGCAGGTACAGGTCAATAATTAAACTCATTCACACAGCAGACACAGGCGGGTACAGGACAATAACTAAACTCATTCACACAGCAGAAACTGGCAGGTACAGATCAATAATTAACCTCATTCACACAGCAGAAACTGACAGGTACAGATCAATAATTAAACTCATTCACACAGCAGAAACTGGCAGGTACAGGTCAATAATTAAACTCATTCACACAGCAGACACTGGCAGGTACAGGTCAATAACTAAAATCATTCACACAGCAGAAACTGGCATGTATGGATCAATAATTAAACTCATTCACACAGCAGAAACTGGCAGGTACGGATCAATAATTAAACTGATTCACACAGCAGACACTGGCAGGTACAGGTCAATAATTAAACTCATTCACACAGCAGAAACTGCCAGGTACAGATCAATAATTAACCTCATTCACACAGCAGAAACTGGCAGGTACAGAAAAATAATTAAACTCATTCAAACAGCAGAAACTGGCAGGTACAGATCAATAATTAAACTCATTTAGAAAGCAGAAACTGGCAGGTATGGATCAAGAATTAAACTCATACACATAGCTGAAACTGGCAGGTACAGATCAATAATTAAACTCATTCACACAGCAGAATCTGGCACGTACAGGTCAATAATTAAACTCATTCACACAGCAGAAACTGGCAGGTACAGATCAATAATTAAACTCATTCAGACAGCAGAAACTGGCAGGTATGGATCAATATTTAACTCATTCACACAGCAGAAACTGGCAGGTACAGATCAACAATTAAACTCATTCTCACTGCAAAAACTGGCAGGTACAGATCAATAATTAAACTCATTCACACAGCAGAAACTGGCAGGTACAGATCAATAATTAAACTCATTCACACAGCAGAGACTGGCAGGTAGAGGTCAATAACTAAAATCATTCACAGGAGAAACTGGCAGGTATGGATCAATAATAAAACTCATTCACACAGCAGACTCTGGCAGGTACAGGTCAATGATTAAACTCATTCACACAGCAGAAACTGGCAGGTATGGATCAATAATTAAACTCATTCACACAGCAGAAACTGGCAGGTACAGATCAATAATTAAACTCATTCACACAGCAGACGCTGGCAGATACAGATCAACAATTAAACTCATTCCCATAGCAGAAACTGGCAGGTACACACCAATAACTAACCTCATTCACACAACAGACGCTAGCAGGTACAGATCAACAATTAAACTCATTCACACAGCAGAAACTGGCAGGTACAGATCAATAATTAAACTCCTTCACACAGCAGACGCTGACAGGTACAGATCAATAACTAAACTCATTCACACAGCAGAAACTGGCAGGTACAGATCAATAATTAAACTCATTCACACAACAGAAACTGGCAGGTGCAGAAAAATAATTAAACTCATTTACACAGCAAAAACTGGCAGGTCCAGATCAATAATTAAACTCATTTAGAAAGCAGAAACTGGCAGGTATGGATCAAGAATTAAACTCATACACATAGCTGAAACTGGCAGGTACAGATCAATAATTAAACTCATTCACACAGTAGAAACTGGCACGTACAGGTCAATAATTAAACTCATTCAGACAGCAGAAACTGGCAGGTATGGATCAATATTTAACTCATTCACACAGCAGACGCTGGCAGGTACAGATCAACAATTAAACTCATTCTCACTGCAGAAACTGGCAGGTACAGATCAATAATTAAACTCATTCACACAGCAGAAACTGGCAGGTACAGATCAATAATTAAACTCATTCACACAGCAGAGACTGGCAGGTAGAGGTCAATAACTAAAATCATTCACAGGAGAAACTGGCAGGTATGGATCAATAATTAAACTCATTCACACAGCAGAAACTGGCAGGTACAGATCAATACTTAAACTCATTCGCACAGGAGAAACTGGCATGTATGGATCAATAATTAAACTCATTCACACAGCAGAAACTGGCAGGTACAGATCAATAATTAAACTCATTCACACAGCAGACTCTGGCAGGTAAAGGTCAATGATTAAACTCATTCACACAGCAGAAACTGGCAGGTCCAGATCAATAATTAAACTCATTCACAGGAGAAACTGGCAGGTATGGATCAATAATTAACCTCATTCACACAGCAGAAACTGGCAGATACAGATCAACAATTAAACTCATTCACACAGCAGAAACTGGCAGGTACACATCAATAACTAACCACATTCACATAGCAGACGCTGGCAGGTACAGATCAACAATTAAACTCATTCACACAGCAGAAACTGGCAGGTACAGATCAACAATTAAACTCATTCACACAGCAGAAACTGGCAGGTACACATCAATAACTAAACTCATTCACACAGCAGACGCTGGCAGGTACAGATCAACAATTAAACTCATTCTCACTGCAGAAACTGGCAGGTACAGATCAATAATTAAACTCATTCACACAGCAGAAACTGGCAGGTACAGATCAATAATTAAACTCATTCACACAGCAGAGACTGGCAGGTAGAGGTCAATAACTAAAATCATTCACAGGAGAAACTGGCAGGTATGGATCAATAATTAAACTCATTCACACAGCAGAAACTGGCAGGTACAGATCAATACTTAAACTCATTCGCACAGGAGAAACTGGCATGTATGGATCAATAATTAAACTCATTCACACAGCAGAAACTGGCAGGTACAGATCAATAATTAAACTCATTCACACAGCAGACTCTGGCAGGTAAAGGTCAATGATTAAACTCATTCACACAGCAGAAACTGGCAGGTCCAGATCAATAATTAAACTCATTCACAGGAGAAACTGGCAGGTATGGATCAATAATTAACCTCATTCACACAGCAGAAACTGGCAGGTACAGGTCAATAATTAAACTCATTCACACAGCAGACACAGGCGGGTACAGGACAATAACTAAACTCATTCACACAGCAGAAACTGGCAGGTACAGATCAATAATTAACCTCATTCACACAGCAGAAACTGTCAGGTACAGATCAATAATTAAACTCATTCACACAGCAGAAACTGGCAGGTACAGGTCAATAATTAAACTCATTCACACAGCAGACACTGGCAGGTACAGGTCAATAACTAAAATCATTCACACAGCAGAAACTGGCATGTATGGATCAATAATTAAACTCATTCACACAGCAGAAACTGGCAGGTACGGATCAATAATTAAACTGATTCACACAGCAGACACTGGCAGGTACAGGTCAATAATTAAACTCATTCACACAGCAGAAACTGCCAGGTACAGATCAATAATTAACCTCATTCACACAGCAGAAACTGGCAGGTACAGAAAAATAATTAAACTCATTCAAACAGCAGAAACTGGCAGGTACAGATCAATAATTAAACTCATTTAGAAAGCAGAAACTGGCAGGTATGGATCAAGAATTAAACTCATACACATAGCTGAAACTGGCAGGTACAGATCAATAATTAAACTCATTCACACAGCAGAATCTGGCACGTACAGGTCAATAATTAAACTCATTCACACAGCAGAAACTGACAGGTACAGATCAATAATTAAACTCATTCAGACAGCAGAAACTGGCAGGTATGGATCAATATTTAACTCATTCACACAGCAGAAACTGGCAGGTACAGATCAACAATTAAACTCATTCTCACTGCAAAAACTGGCAGGTACAGATCAATAATTAAACTCATTCACACAGCAGAAACTGGCAGGTACAGATCAACAATTAAACTCATTCACACAGCAGAAACTGGCAGGTACAGATCAATAATAAAACTCATTCACACAGCAGAAACTGGCAGGTACAGATCAATAATTAAACTCATTCACACAGCAGACGCTGGCAGATACAGATCAACAATTAAACTCATTCCCATAGCAGAAACTGGCAGGTACACACCAATAACTAACCTCATTCACACAACAGACGCTAGCAGGTACAGATCAACAATTAAACTGATTCACACAGCAGAAACTGGCAGGTACAGATCAATAATTAAACTCATTCACACAGCAGAAACTCGCAGGTACACATCAATAACTAAACTCATACACACAGCAGACGCTGGCAGGTACAGATCAACAATTAAACTCATTCTCACTGCAAAAACTGGCAGGTACAGATCAATAATTAAACTCATTCACACAGCAGAAACTGGCAGGTACAGATCAATAATTAAACTCATTCACACAGCAGAGACAGGCAGGTAGAGGTCAATAACTAAAATCATTCACAGGAGAAACTGGCAGGTATGGATCAATAATAAAACTCATTCACACAGCAGACTCTGGCAGGTACAGGTCAATGATTAAACTCATTCACACAGCAGAAACTGGCAGGTATGGATCAATAATTAAACTCATTCACACAGCAGAAACTGGCAGGTACAGGTCAATAATTAAACTCATTCACACAGCAGAAACTGGCAGGTACAGATCAATAATTAAACTCATTCACACAACAGAAACTGGCAGGTGCAGAAAAATAATTAAACTCATTTAGAAAGCAGAAACTGGCAGGTATGGATCAAGAATTAAACTCATACACATAGCTGAAACTGGCAGGTACAGATCAATAATTAAACTCATTCACACAGTAGAAACTGGCACGTACAGGTCAATAATTAAACTCATTCACACAGCAGAAACTGGCAGGTACGGATCAATAATTAAACTCATTCAGACAGCAGAAACTGGCAGGTATGGATCAATATTTAACTCATTCACACAGCAGAAACTGGCAGGTACAGATCAATAATTAAACTCATTCACACAGCAGAAACTGGCAGGTACAGATCAATAATTAAACTCATTCACACAGCAGACGCTGGCAGATACAGATCAACAATTAAACTCATTCACACAGCAGAAACTGGCAGGTACACATCAATAACTAACCACATTCACATAGCAGACGCTGGCAGGTACAGATCAACAATTAAACTCATTCACACAGCAGAAACTGGCAGGTACAGATCAACAATTAAACTCATTCACACAGCAGAAACTGGCAGGTACACATCAATAACTAAACTCATTCACACAGCAGACGCTGGCAGGTACAGATCAACAATTAAACTCATTCACACAGCAGAAACTGGCAGGTATGGATCAAGAATTAAACTCATACACATAGCTGAAACTGGCAGGTACAGATCAATAATTAAACTCATTCACACAGCAGAAACTGGCAGGTACAGGTCAATAATTAAACTCATTCACATAGCAGACACTGGCAGGTACAAGTCAATAACTAAACTCATTCACACAACAGAAACTGGCAGGTGCAGAAAAATAATTAAACTCATTCACACAGCAAAAACTGGCAGGTCCAGATCAAGAATTAAACTCATTTAGAAAGCAGAAACTGGCAGGTATGGATCAAGAATTAAACTCATACACATAGCTGAAACTGGCAGGTACCGATCAATAATTAAACTCATTCACACAGTAGAAACTGGCACGTACAGGTCAATAATTAAACTCATTCACACAGCAGAAACTGGCAGGTACAGATCAATAATTAAATTCATTCAGACAGCAGAAACTGGCAGGTATGGATCAATATTTAACTCATTCACACAGCAGAAACTGGCAGGTACAGATCAATAATTAAACTCATTCACACAGCAGAAACTGGCAGGTACAGATCAATAATTAAACTCATTCACACAGCAGACGCTGGCAGATACAGATCAACAATTAAACTCATTCACACAGCAGAAACTGGCAGGTACACATCAATAACTAACCACATTCACATAGCAGACGCTGGCAGGTACAGATCAACAATTAAACTCATTCACACAGCAGAAACTGGCAGGTACAGATCAACAATTAAACTCATTCACACAGCAGAAACTGGCAGGTACAGATCAATAATTAAACTCATTCACAGGAGAAACTTTCAGGTATGGATCAATAATTAACCTCATTCACACAGCAGAAACTGGCAGGTACAGGTCAATAATTAAACTCATTCACACAGCAGACACTGGCAGGTACAGATCAATAATTAAACTCATTCACACAGCAGAAACTGGCAGGTACAGGTCAATAATTAAACTCATTCACACAGCAGACACTGGCAGGTACAAGTCAATAACTAAACTCATTCACACAACAGAAACTGGCAGGTGCTGAAAAATAATTAAACTCATTCACACAGCAAAAACTGGCAGGTCCAGATCAAGAATTAAACTCATTTAGAAAGCAGAAACTGGCAGGTATGGATCAAGAATTAAACTCTTACACATAGCTGAAACTGGCAGGTACAGATCAATAATTAAACTCATTCACACAGTAGAAACTGGCACGTACAGGTCAATAATTAAACTCATTCACACAGCAGAAACTGGCAGGTACAGATCAATAATTAAACTCATTCAGACAGCAGAAACTGGCAGGTATGGATCAATATTTAACTCATTCACACAGCAGAAACTGGCAGGTACAGATCAATAATTAAACTCATTCACACAGCAGAAACTGGCAGGTACAGATGAATAATTAAACTCATTCACACAGCAGACGCTGGCAGATACAGATCAACAATTAAACTCATTCACACAGCAGAAACTGGCAGGTACACATCAATAACTAACCACATTCACATAGCAGACGCTGGCAGGTACAGATCAACAATTAAACTCATTCACACAGCAGAAACTGGCAGGTACAGATCAACAATTAAACTCATTCACACAGCAGAAACTGGCAAATACAGATCAATAATTAAACTCATTCACACAGCAGAGACTGGCAGGTAGAGGTCAATAACTAAAATCATTCACAGGAGAAACTGGCAGGTATGGATCAATAATAAAACTCATTCACACAGCAGAAACTGGCAGGTACAGATCAATACTGAAACTCATTCGCACAGGAGAAACTGGCATGTATGGATCAATAATTAAACTCATTCACACAGCAGAAACTGGCAGGTACAGATCAATAATTAAACTCATTCACACAGCAGACTCTGGCAGGTAAAGGTCAATGATTAAACTCATTCACACAGCAGAAACTGGCAGGTCCAGATCAATAATTAAACTCATTCACAGGAGAAACTGGCAGGTATGGATCAATAATTAACCTCATTCACACAGCAGAAACTGGCAGGTACAGGTCAATAATTAAACTCATTCACACAGCAGACACAGGCAGGTACAGGACAATAACTAAACTCATTCACACAGCAGAAACTGGCAGGTACAGATCAATAATTAACCTCATTCACACAGCAGAAACTGACAGGTACAGATCAATAATTAAACTCATTCACACAGCAGAAACTGGCAGGTACAGGTCAATAATTAAACTCATTCACACAGCAGAAACTGGCATGTATGGATCAATAATTAAACTCATTGACACAGCAGAAACTGGCAGGTACGGATCAATAATTAAACTGATTCACACAGCAGACACTGGCAGGTACAGGTCAATAATTAAACTCATTCACACAGCAGAAACTGCCAGGTACAGATCAATAATTAACCTCATTCACACAGCAGAAACTGGCAGGTACAGATCAATAATTAAACTCATTCACAAAGCAGAAACTGGCAGGTACAGGTCAATAATTAAACTCATTCACAGGAGGAACTGGCAGGTATGGATCAATAATTAACCTCATTCACACAGCAGAAACTGGCAGGTACAGGTCAATAATTAAACTCATTCACACAGCAGACACTGGCAGGTACAGATCAATAATTAAACTCATTCACACAGCAGAAACTGGCAGGTACAGGTCAATAATTAAACTCATTCACACAGCAGACACTGGCAGGTACAAGTCAATAACTAAACTCATTCACACAACAGAAACTGGCAGGTGCAGAAAAATAATTAAACTCATTCACACAGCAAAAACTGGCAGGTCCAGATCAATCATTAAACTCATTTAGAAAGCAGAAACTGGCAGGTACGGATCAAGAATTAAAATCATACACATAGCTGAAACTGGCAGGTACAGATCAATAATTAAACTCATTCACACAGTACAAAATGGCAGGTACAGGTCAATAATTAAACTCATTCAGACAGCAGAAACTGGCAGGTATGGATCAATATTTAACTCATTCACACAGCAGAAACTGGCAGGTACAGATCAATAATTAAACTCATTCACACAGCAGAAACTGGCAGGTACAGATGAATAATTAAACTCATTCACACAGCAGACGCTGGCAGATACAGATCAACAATTAAACTCATTCACACAGCAGAAACTGGCAGGTACACATCAATAACTAACCACATTCACATAGCAGACGCTGGCAGGTACAGATCAACAATTAAACTCATTCACACAGCAGAAACTGGCAGGTACAGATCAACAATTAAACTCATTCACACAGCAGAAACTGGCAGGTACACATCAATAACTAAACTCATTCACACAGCAGACGCTGGCAGGTACAGATCAACAATTAAACTCATTCTCACTGCAGAAACTGGCAGGTACAGATCAATAATTAAACTCATTCACACAGCAGAAACTGGCAGGTACAGATCAATAATTAAACTCATTCACACAGCAGAGACTGGCAGGTAGAGGTCAATAACTAAAATCATTCACAGGAGAAACTGGCAGGTATGGATCAATAATAAAACTCATTCACACAGCAGAAACTGGCAGGTACAGATCAATACTTAAACTCATTCGCACAGGAGAAACTGGCAGGTACAGGTCAATAATTAAACTCATTCACACAGCAGACACAGGCAGGTACAGGACAATAACTAAACTCATTCACACAGCAGAAACTGGCAGGTACAGATCAATAATTAACCTCATTCACACAGCAGAAACTGACAGGTACAGTGCAATAATTAAACTCATTCACACAGCAGACACTGGAAGATACAGATCAATAATTAAACTCATTCACACAGCAGAAACTGGCAGGTACAGATCAATTATTAAACTCATTCACACAGCAGAGATTGGCAGGTACAGATCAATAATTAAACTCATTCACACAGCAGCAACTGGCAGGTATGGATGAATAATTGAACTCATTCACACAGCAGAAACTGGCAGGTACAGATCAATAATTAAACTCATTTTCACAGCAGACACTGGCAGGTACAGGTCAATAATTAAACTCATTCACACAGCAGAAACTGGCAGGTATGGATGAATAATTAAACTGATTCACACAGCAGAAACTGGCAGGTACAGATCAATAATTAAACTCATTCACACAGCAGAAACTGGCAGGTACAGATCCATAATTAAACTCATTCACACAGCAGAAACTGGCAGGTACAGATCCATAATTAAACTCATTCACACAGCAAAAACTGGCAGGTACAGGTCAATAATTAAACTCATTCACACAGCAGACACTGGCAGGTACAGATCAATAATTAACCTCATTCACACAGCAGAAACTGGCAGGTACAGATCAATAATTAAACTCATTCACACAGCAGACAAAGGCAGGTACAGGTCAATAACTAAACTCATTCACACAGCAGAAACTGGCAGGTACAGATCAATAATTAAACTCATTCACAGGAGAAACTGGCAGGTATGGATCAATAATTAATCTCATTCACACAGCAGAAACTGGCAGGTACAGGTCAATAATTAAACTCATTCACACAGCAGACACTGGCAGGTACAGATCAATAATTAAACTCATTCACACAGCAGAAACTGGCAGGTACAGGTCAATAATTAAACTCATTCACACAGCAGACACTGGCAGGTACAAGTCAATAACTAAACTCATTCACACAACAGAAACTGGCAGGTGCAGAAAAATAATTAAACTCATTCACACAGCAAAAACTGGCAGGTCCAGATCAATAATTAAACTCATTTAGAAAGCAGAAACTGGCAGGTACGGATCAAGAATTAAAATCATACACATAGCTGAAACTGGCAGGTACAGATCAATAATTAAACTCATTCACACAGCAGAAACTGGCACGCACAGGTCAATAATTAAACTCATTCACACAGCAGAAACTGGCAGGTACAGATCAATAATTAAACTCATTCACACAACAGAAACTGGCAGGTGCTGAAAAATAATTCAACTCATTCACACAGCAAAAACTGGCAGGTCCAGATCAATAATTAAACTCATTTAGAAAGCAGAAACTGGCAGGTATGGATCAAGAATTAAACTCATACACATAGCTGAAACTGGCAGGTACCGATCAATAATTAAACTCATTCACACAGTAGAAACTGGCACGTACAGGTCAATAATTAAACTCATTCACACAGCAGAAACTGGCACGTACAGATCAATAATTAAACTCATTCAGACAGCAGAAACTGGCAGGTATGGATCAATATTTAACTCATTCACACAGCAGAAACTGGCATGTACAGATCAATAATTAAACTCATTCACACAGCAGAAACTGGCAGGTACAGATCAATAATTAAACTCATTCACACAGCAGACGCTGGCAGATACAGATCAACAATTAAACTCATTCACACAGCAGAAACTGGCAGGTACACATCAATAACTAACCACATTCACATAGCAGACGCTGGCAGGTACAGATCAACAATTAAACTCATTCACACAGCAGAAACTGGCAGGTTCAGATCAACAATTAAACTCATTCACACAGCAGAAACTGGCAGGTACACATTAATAACTAAACTCATTCACACAGCAGACGCTGGCAGGTACAGATCAACAATTAAACTCATTCTCACTGCAGAAACTGGCAGGTACAGATCAATAATTAAACTCATTCACACAGCAGAAACTGGCAGGTACAGATCAATAATTAAACTCATTCACACAGCAGAGACTGGCAGGTAGAGGTCAATAACTAAAATCATTCACAGGAGAAACTGGCAGGTATGGATTAATAATAAAACTCATTCACACAGCAGAAACTGGCAGGTACAGATCAATACTTAAACTCATTCGCACAGGAGAAACTGGCATGTATGGATCAATAATTAAACTCATTCACACAGCAGAAACTGGCAGTGACAGATCAATAATTAAACTCATTCACACAGCAGAAACTGGCAGGTACAGGTCAATAATTAAACTCATTCACACAGCAGAAACTGGCAGGTCCAGATCAATAATTAAACTAATTCACAGGAGAAACTGGCAGGTATGGATCAATAATTAACCTCATTCACACAGCAGAAACTGGCAGGTACAGGTCAATAATTAAACTCATTCACACAGCAGACACAGGCAGGTACAGGACAATAACTAAACTCATTCACACAGCAGAAACTGGCAGGTACAGATCAATAATTAACCTCATTCACACAGCAGAAACTGACAGGTACAGATCAATAATTAAACTCATTCACACAGCAGAAACTGGCAGGTACAGGTCAATAATTAAACTCATTCACACAGCAGAAACTGGCATGTATGGATCAATAATTAAACTCATTGACACAGCAGAAACTGGCAGGTACGGATCAATAATTAAACTGATTCACACAGCAGACACTGGCAGGTACAGGTCAATAATTAAACTCATTCACACAGCAGAAACTGCCAGGTACAGATCAATAATTAACCTCATTCACACAGCAGAAACTGGCAGGTACAGATCAATAATTAAACTCATTCACAAAGCAGAAACTGGCAGGTACAGGTCAATAATTAAACTCATTCACAGGAGGAACTGGCAGGTATGGATCAATAATTAACCTCATTCACACAGCAGAAACTGGCAGGTACAGGTCAATAATTAAACTCATTCACACAGCAGACACTGGCAGGTACAGATCAATAATTAAACTCATTCACACAGCAGAAACTGGCAGGTACAGGTCAATAATTAAACTCATTCACACAGCAGACACTGGCAGGTACAAGTCAATAACTAAACTCATTCACACAACAGAAACTGGCAGGTGCAGAAAAATAATTAAACTCATTCACACAGCAAAAACTGGCAGGTCCAGATCAATCATTAAACTCATTTAGAAAGCAGAAACTGGCAGGTACGGATCAAGAATTAAAATCATACACATAGCTGAAACTGGCAGGTACAGATCAATAATTAAACTCATTCACACAGTACAAAATGGCAGGTACAGGTCAATAATTAAACTCATTCAGACAGCAGAAACTGGCAGGTATGGATCAATATTTAACTCATTCACACAGCAGAAACTGGCAGGTACAGATCAATAATTAAACTCATTCACACAGCAGAAACTGGCAGGTACAGATCAATAATTAAACTCATTCACACAGCAGACGCTGGCAGATACAGATCAACAATTAAACTCATTCACACAGCAGAAACTGGCAGGTACACATCAATAACTAACCACATTCACATAGCAGACGCTGGCAGGTACAGATCAACAATTAAACTCATTCACACAGCAGAAACTGGCAGGTACAGATCAACAATTAAACTCATTCACACAGCAGAAACTGGCAGGTACACATCAATAACTAAACTCATTCACACAGCAGACGCTGGCAGGTACAGATCAACAATTAAACTCATTCTCACTGCAGAAACTGGCAGGTACAGATCAATAATTAAACTCATTCACACAGCAGAAACTGGCAGGTACAGATCAATAATTAAACTCATTCACACAGCAGAGACTGGCAGGTAGAGGTCAATAACTAAAATCATTCACAGGAGAAACTGGCAGGTATGGATCAATAATAAAACTCATTCACACAGCAGAAACTGGCAGGTACAGATCAATACTTAAACTCATTCGCACAGGAGAAACTGGCAGGTACAGGTCAATAATTAAACTCATTCACACAGCAGACACAGGCAGGTACAGGACAATAACTAAACTCATTCACACAGCAGAAACTGGCAGGTACAGATCAATAATTAACCTCATTCACACAGCAGAAACTGACAGGTACAGTGCAATAATTAAACTCATTCACACAGCAGACACTGGAAGATACAGATCAATAATTAAACTCATTCACACAGCAGAAACTGGCAGGTACAGATCAATTATTAAACTCATTCACACAGCAGAGATTGGCAGGTACAGATCAATAATTAAACTCATTCACACAGCAGCAACTGGCAGGTATGGATGAATAATTGAACTCATTCACACAGCAGAAACTGGCAGGTACAGATCAATAATTAAACTCATTTTCACAGCAGACACTGGCAGGTACAGGTCAATAATTAAACTCATTCACACAGCAGAAACTGGCAGGTATGGATGAATAATTAAACTGATTCACACAGCAGAAACTGGCAGGTACAGATCAATAATTAAACTCATTCACACAGCAGAAACTGGCAGGTACAGATCCATAATTAAACTCATTCACACAGCAGAAACTGGCAGGTACAGATCCATAATTAAACTCATTCGCACAGCAAAAACTGGCAGGTACAGGTCAATAATTAAACTCATTCACACAGCAGACACTGGCAGGTACAGATCAATAATTAACCTCATTCACACAGCAGAAACTGGCAGGTACAGATCAATAATTAAACTCATTCACACAGCAGACAAAGGCAGGTACAGGTCAATAACTAAACTCATTCACACAGCAGAAACTGGCAGGTACAGATCAATAATTAAACTCATTCACAGGAGAAACTGGCAGGTATGGATCAATAATTAATCTCATTCACACAGCAGAAACTGGCAGGTACAGGTCAATAATTAAACTCATTCACACAGCAGACACTGGCAGGTACAGATCAATAATTAAACTCATTCACACAGCAGAAACTGGCAGGTACAGGTCAATAATTAAACTCATTCACACAGCAGACACTGGCAGGTACAAGTCAATAACTAAACTCATTCACACAACAGAAACTGGCAGGTGCAGAAAAATAATTAAACTCATTCACACAGCAAAAACTGGCAGGTCCAGATCAATAATTAAACTCATTTAGAAAGCAGAAACTGGCAGGTACGGATCAAGAATTAAAATCATACACATAGCTGAAACTGGCAGGTACAGATCAATAATTAAACTCATTCACACAGCAGAAACTGGCACGCACAGGTCAATAATTAAACTCATTCACACAGCAGAAACTGGCAGGTACAGATCAATAATTAAACTCATTCACACAACAGAAACTGGCAGGTGCTGAAAAATAATTCAACTCATTCACACAGCAAAAACTGGCAGGTCCAGATCAATAATTAAACTCATTTAGAAAGCAGAAACTGGCAGGTATGGATCAAGAATTAAACTCATACACATAGCTGAAACTGGCAGGTACCGATCAATAATTAAACTCATTCACACAGTAGAAACTGGCACGTACAGGTCAATAATTAAACTCATTCACACAGCAGAAACTGGCACGTACAGATCAATAATTAAACTCATTCAGACAGCAGAAACTGGCAGGTATGGATCAATATTTAACTCATTCACACAGCAGAAACTGGCATGTACAGATCAATAATTAAACTCATTCACACAGCAGAAACTGGCAGGTACAGATCAATAATTAAACTCATTCACACAGCAGACGCTGGCAGATACAGATCAACAATTAAACTCATTCACACAGCAGAAACTGGCAGGTACACATTAATAACTAAACTCATTCACACAGCAGACGCTGGCAGGTACAGATCAACAATTAAACTCATTCTCACTGCAGAAACTGGCAGGTACAGATCAATAATTAAACTCATTCACACAGCAGAAACTGGCAGGTACAGATCAATAATTAAACTCATTCACACAGCAGAGACTGGCAGGTAGAGGTCAATAACTAAAATCATTCACAGGAGAAACTGGCAGGTATGGATTAATAATAAAACTCATTCACACAGCAGAAACTGGCAGGTACAGATCAATACTTAAACTCATTCGCACAGGAGAAACTGGCATGTATGGATCAATAATTAAACTCATTCACACAGCAGAAACTGGCAGTGACAGATCAATAATTAAACTCATTCACACAGCAGAAACTGGCAGGTACAGGTCAATAATTAAACTCATTCACACAGCAGAAACTGGCAGGTCCAGATCAATAATTAAACTAATTCACAGGAGAAACTGGCAGGTATGGATCAATAATTAACCTCATTCACACAGCAGAAACTGGCAGGTACAGGTCAATAATTAAACTCATTCACACAGCAGACACAGGCAGGTACAGGACAATAACTAAACTCATTCACACAGCAGAAACTGGCAGGTACAGATCAATAATTAACCTCATTCACACAGCAGAAACTGACAGGTACAGATCAATAATTAAACTCATTCACACAGCAGAAACTGGCAGGTACAGGTCAATAATTAAACTCATTCACACAGCAGAAACTGGCATGTATGGATCAATAATTAAACTCATTGACACAGCAGAAACTGGCAGGTACGGATCAATAATTAAACTGATTCACACAGCAGACACTGGCAGGTACAGGTCAATAATTAAACTCATTCACACAGCAGAAACTGCCAGGTACAGATCAATAATTAACCTCATTCACACAGCAGAAACTGGCAGGTACAGATCAATAATTAAACTCATTCACAAAGCAGAAACTGGCAGGTACAGGTCAATAATTAAACTCATTCACAGGAGGAACTGGCAGGTATGGATCAATAATTAACCTCATTCACACAGCAGAAACTGGCAGGTACAGGTCAATAATTAAACTCATTCACACAGCAGACACTGGCAGGTACAGATCAATAATTAAACTCATTCACACAGCAGAAACTGGCAGGTACAGGTCAATAATTAAACTCATTCACACAGCAGACACTGGCAGGTACAAGTCAATAACTAAACTCATTCACACAACAGAAACTGGCAGGTGCAGAAAAATAATTAAACTCATTCACACAGCAAAAACTGGCAGGTCCAGATCAATCATTAAACTCATTTAGAAAGCAGAAACTGGCAGGTACGGATCAAGAATTAAAATCATACACATAGCTGAAACTGGCAGGTACAGATCAATAATTAAACTCATTCACACAGTACAAAATGGCAGGTACAGGTCAATAATTAAACTCATTCAGACAGCAGAAACTGGCAGGTATGGATCAATATTTAACTCATTCACACAGCAGAAACTGGCAGGTACAGATCAATAATTAAACTCATTCACACAGCAGAAACTGGCAGGTACAGATCAATAATTAAACTCATTCACACAGCAGACGCTGGCAGATACAGATCAACAATTAAACTCATTCACACAGCAGAAACTGGCAGGTACACATCAATAACTAACCACATTCACATAGCAGACGCTGGCAGGTACAGATCAACAATTAAACTCATTCACACAGCAGAAACTGGCAGGTACAGATCAACAATTAAACTCATTCACACAGCAGAAACTGGCAGGTACACATCAATAACTAAACTCATTCACACAGCAGACGCTGGCAGGTACAGATCAACAATTAAACTCATTCTCACTGCAGAAACTGGCAGGTACAGATCAATAATTAAACTCATTCACACAGCAGAAACTGGCAGGTACAGATCAATAATTAAACTCATTCACACAGCAGAGACTGGCAGGTAGAGGTCAATAACTAAAATCATTCACAGGAGAAACTGGCAGGTATGGATCAATAATAAAACTCATTCACACAGCAGAAACTGGCAGGTACAGATCAATACTTAAACTCATTCGCACAGGAGAAACTGGCAGGTACAGGTCAATAATTAAACTCATTCACACAGCAGACACAGGCAGGTACAGGACAATAACTAAACTCATTCACACAGCAGAAACTGGCAGGTACAGATCAATAATTAACCTCATTCACACAGCAGAAACTGACAGGTACAGTGCAATAATTAAACTCATTCACACAGCAGACACTGGAAGATACAGATCAATAATTAAACTCATTCACACAGCAGAAACTGGCAGGTCCAGATCAATAATTAAACTAATTCACAGGAGAAACTGGCAGGTATGGATCAATAATTAACCTCATTCACACAGCAGAAACTGGCAGGTACAGGTCAATAATTAAACTCATTCACACAGCAGACACAGGCAGGTACAGGACAATAACTAAACTCATTCACACAGCAGAAACTGGCAGGTACAGATCAATAATTAACCTCATTCACACAGCAGAAACTGACAGGTACAGATCAATAATTAAACTCATTCACACAGCAGAAACTGGCAGGTACAGGTCAATAATTAAACTCATTCACACAGCAGACACTGGCAGGTACAGGTCAATAACTAAAATCATTCACACAGCAGAAACTGGCATGTATGGATCAATAATTAAACTCATTCACACAGCAGAAACTGGCAGGTACGGATCAATAATTAAACTGATTCACACAGCAGACACTGGCAGGTACGGGTCAATAATTAAACTCATTCACACAGCAGAAACTGCCAGGTACAGATCAATAATTAACCTCATTCACACAGCAGAAACTGGCAGGTACAGATCAATAATTAAACTCATTCACACAGCAGAAACTGGCAGGTACAGGTCAATAATTAAACTCATTCACAGGAGAAACTGGCAGGTACGGGTCAATAATTAAATTCATTCACACAGCAGAAACTGGCAGGTACAGGTCAATAATTAAACTCATTCACACAGCAGAAACTGGCAGGTACAGGTCTATAATTAAACTCATTCACACAGCAGACACTGGCAGGTACAGATCAATAATTAAACTCATTCACACAGTAGACACAGGCAGGAACAGGTCAATAACTAAACTCATTCACACAGCAGAAACTGGCAGGGACAGATCAATAATTAACCTCATTCACACAGCAGAAACTGGCAGGTACAGATCCATAATTAAACTCATTCAAACAGCAGAAACTGGCAGGTACAGGTCAATAATTAAACTCATTCACACAGCAGACACTGGCAGGTACAGATCAATAATTAACCTCATTCACACAGCAGAAACTGGCAGGTACAGATCAATAATTAAACTCATTCACACAGCAGACAAAGGCAGGTACAGGTCAATAACTAAACTCATTCACACAGCAGAAACTGGCAGGTACAGATCAATAATTAAACTCATTCACAGGAGAAACTGGCAGGTATGGATCAATAATTAACCTCATTCACACAGCAGAAACTGGCAGGTACAGGTCAATAATTAAACTCATTCACACAGCAGACACTGGCAGGTACAGATCAATAATTAAACTCATTCACACAGCAGAAACTTGCAGGTACAGGTCAATAATTAAACTCATTCACACAGCAGACACTGGCAGGTACAAGTCAATAACCAAACTCATTCACACAACAGAAACTGGCAGGTGCAGAAAAATAATTAAACTCATTCACACAGCAAAAACTGGCAGGTCCAGATCAATAATTAAACTCATTTAGAAAGCAGAAACTGGCAGGTACGGATCAAGAATTAAAATCATACACATAGCTGAAACTGGCAGGTACAGATCAATAATTAAACTCATTCACACAGCAGAAACTGGCACGCACAGGTCAATAATTAAACTCATTCACGCAGCAGAAACTGGCAGGTACAGATCAATAATTAAACTCATTCACACAACAGAAACTGGCAGGTGCTGAAAAATAATTCAACTCATTCACACAGCAAAAACTGGCAGGTCCAGATCAATAATTAAACTCATTTAGAAAGCAGAAACTGGAAGGTATGGATCAAGAATTTAACTCATACACATAGCTGAAACTGGCAGGTACAGATCAATAATTAAACTCATTCACACAGTAGAAACTGGCACGTACAGGTCAATAATTAAACTCATTCACACAGCAGAAACTGGCAGGTACAGATCAATAATTAAACTCATTCAGACAGCAGAAACTGGCAGGTATGGATCAATATTTAACTCATTCACACAGCAGAAACTGGCAGGTACAGATCAATAATTAAACTCATTCACACAGCCGAAACTGGCAGGTACAGATCAATAATTAAACTCATTCACACAGCAGACGCTGGCAGATACAGATCAACAATTAAACTCATTCACACAGCAGAAACTGGCAGGTACACATCAATAACTAACCACATTCACATAGCAGACGCTGGCAGGTACAGATCAACAATTAAACTCATTCACACAGCAGAAACTGGCAGGTACAGATCAACAATTAAACTCATTCACACAACAGAAACTGGCAGGTACACATCAAGAACTAAACTCATTCACACAGCAGACGCTGGCAGGTACAGATCAACAATTAAACTCATTCACACAGCAGAAACTGGCAGGTACAGATCAACAATTAAACTCATTCACACAGCAGAAACTGGCAGGTACAGATCAATAATTAAACTCATTCACACAGCAGAAACTGGCAGGTACAGATCAATAATTAAACTCATTCACACAGCAGAGACTGGCAGGTAGAGGTCAATAACTAAAATCATTCACAGGAGAAACTGGCAGGTATGGATCAATAATAAAACTCATTCACACAGCAGAAACTGGCAGGTACAGATCAATACTTAAACTCATTCGCACAGGAGAAACTGGCATGTATGGATCAATAATTAAACTCATTCACACCGCAGAAACTGGCAGGTACAGATCAATAATTAAACTCATTCACACAGCAGACTCTGGCAGGTAAAGGTCAATGATTAAACTCATTCACACAGCAGAAACTGGCAGGTCCAGATCAATAATTAAACTCATTCACAGGAGAAACTGGCAGGTATGGATCAATAATTAACCTCATTCACACAGCAGAAACTGGCAGGTACAGGTCAATAATTAAACTCATTCACACAGTAGACACAGGCAGGTACAGGACAATAACTAAACACATTCACACAGCAGAAACTGGCAGGTACAGATCATTAATTAACCTCATTCACACAGCAGAAACTGACAGGTACAGATCAATAATTAAACTCATTCACACAGCAGAAACTGGCAGTTACAGATCAATAATTAAACTCATTCACACAGCAGACACTGGCAGGTATAGGTCAATAATTAAACTCATTCACACAGCAGACACTGGCAGGTACAGATCAATAATTAAACTCATTCACACAGCAGAAACTGCCGGTACGGATCAAGAATTAAACTCATTCACAGCAGAAACTGGCAGGTACAGGTCAATAATTAAACTCATTCACACAGCAGACACTGGCACGTATGGATCAATAATTAAACCCATTCACACAGCAGACACTGGCAGGTACAGGTCAATAATTAAACTCATTCACACAGAAGACACTGGCAGGTATGGCTCAATAATTAAACTCATTCACACAGCAGAGACTGGCAGGTACAGATCAATACTTAAACTCATTCGCACAGGAGAAACTGGCATGTATGGATCAATAATTAAACTCATTCACACCGCAGAAACTGGCAGGTACAGATCAATAATTAAACTCATTCACACAGCAGAAACTGGCAGGTACAGGTCAATAATTAAACTCATTCACACAGCAGACACTGGCAGGTACAGATCAATAATTAAACTCATTCACACAGCAGACACAGGCAGGTATGGCTCAATAATTAAACTCATTCACACAGCTGACACTGGCAGGTACAGACCAATAATTAAACTCATTCAAACGGCAGAAACTGGCAGGTACAGGTCAATAATTAAACTCATTCACACAGCAGAAACTGCCAGGTACGGATCAAGAATTAAACTCATTCACATAGCAGACACTCGCAGGTACAGATCAATAATTAAACTCATTCACACAGCAGAAACTGGCAGGTACAGATCAATAATTAAACTCATTCACACAGCAGAAACTGGCAGGTACAGGTCAATAATTAAACTCATTCACACAGCAGAAACTGGCAGGTACTGATCAACAATTAAACTCATTCACACAGCAGAAACTGGCACGTACAGATCAAAAATTAAACTCATTCACACAGCAGAAACTGCCAGGTACGGATCAAGAATTAAACTCATTCACATAGCAGACACTGGCAGGTACAGTTCAATAATTAAACTCATTCAAACAGCAGACACTGGCAGGTACAGACCAATAATTAAACTCATTCACACAGGAAAAACTGGCAGATACAGATCAATAATTAAACTCATTCAGACAGCAGAAACTGGCAGGTACAGATCAATAATTAAACTCATTCACACAGCAGAAACTGGCAGGTACAGGTCAATAATTAAACTCATTCACACAGCAGACGCTGGCAGGTACAGATCAACAATTAAACTCATTCACACAGCAGAAACTGGCTGGTACTGATCAATAATTAAACTCATTCACACAGCAGAAACTGGGAGGTACAGATCAACAATTAAACTCATTCACACAGCAGAAACTGGCAGGTACAGATCAATAATTAAACTCATTCACACAGCAGAAACTGGCAGGTACAGATCAATAATAAAACTCATTCACACAGCAGAAACTGGCAGGTACAGGTCAATAATTAAACTCATTCACACAGCAGAAACTGGCAGGTATGGATCAATAATTAAACTCATTCACACAGCAGCCACTGGCAGGTTCGGATCAATAATTAAAATTCATTCACTGCAGAAACTGGCAGGTACAGGTCAATAATTAAACTCATTCACACTGCAGAAACTGGCAGGTATGGATCAATAATTAAACTCATTCACACAGCAGACACGGGCAGGGACGGATCAATAATTAAATTGATTCACACAGAAGACACTGGCAGGTATGGATCAATAATTAAACTCATTCACACAGCAGAAAATGGCAGGTACAGATCAATAATTAAACTCATTCACACAGCAGAAACTGGCAGGTACAGATCAATAATAAAACTCATTCACACAGCAGAAACTGGCAGGTACAGGTCAATAATTAAACTCATTCACACAGCAGAAACTGGCAGGTATGGATCAATAATTAAACTCATTCACACAGCAGCCACTGGCAGGTATGGATGAATAATTAAACCCATTCACACAGCAGACACTGGCAGGTACGGATCAATAATTAAACTCATTCACACAGAAGACACTGGCAGGTATGGCTCAATAATTAAATTCCTTCACACAGCAGACATTGGCAGGTACAGATCAATAACTAAACTCATTCACTCAGCAGACGCTGGCAGGTACAGATCAACAATAAAACTCATTCACACAGCAGAAACTGGCAGGTACAGATCAATAATTAAACTCATTCACACAGCAGAAACTGGCAGGGACAGATCAATAATTAAACTCATTCACACAGCAGAAACTGCCAGGTACGGATCAATAATTAAACTCATTCACAGCAGAAACTGGCAGGTACAGATCAATAATTAAACTCATTCACACAGCAGAAACTGGCAGGTACAGATCAATAATTAAACTCATTCACACAGCAGAAACTGGCAGGTACAGATCAATAATTAAACTCATTCACAGGAGAAACTGGCAGGTATGGATCAATAATTAACCTCATTCACACAGCAGAAACTGGCAGGTACAGGTCAATAATTAAACTCATTCACACAGCAGACACTGGCAGGTACAGATCAATAATTAAACTCATTCACACAGCAGAAACTGGCAGGTACAGGTCAATAATTAAACTCATTCACACAGCAGACACTGGCAGGTACAAGTCAATAACTAAACTCATTCACACAACAGAAACTGGCAGGTGCAGAAAAATAATTAAACTCATTCACACAGCAAAAACTGGCAGGTCCAGATCAATAATTAAACTCATTTAGAAAGCAGAAACTGGCAGGTACGGATCAAGAATTAAAATCATACACATAGCTGAAACTGGCAGGTACAGATCAATAATTAAACTCATTCACACAGTACAAAATGGCAGGTACAGGTCAATAATTAAACTCATTCAGACAGCAGAAACTGGCAGGTATGGATCAATATTTAACTCATTCACACAGCAGAAACTGGCAGGTACAGATCAATAATTAAACTCATTCACACAGCAGAAACTGGCAGGTACAGATCAATAATTAAACTCATTCACAGGAGAAACTGGCAGGTATGGATCAATAATTAACCTCATTCACACAGCAGAGACTGGCAGGTACGGGTCAATAATTAAACTCATTCACACAGCAGAAACTGCCAGGTACAGATCAATAATTAACCTCATTCACACAGCAGAAACTGGCAGGTACAGATCAATAATTAAACTCATTCACACAGCAGAAACTGGCAGGTACAGGTCAATAATTAAACTCATTCACAGGAGAAACTGGCAGGTACGGATCAATAATTAAACTGATTCACACAGCAGACACTGGCAGGTACGGGTCAATAATTAAACTCATTCACACAGCAGAAACTGCCAGGTACAGATCAATAATTAACCTCATTCACACAGCAGAAACTGGCAGGTACAGATCAATAATTAAACTCATTCACACAGCAGAAACTGGCAGGTACAGGTCAATAATTAAACTCATTCACAGGAGAAACTGGCAGGTACGGGTCAATAATTAAATTCATTCACACAGCAGAAACTGGCAGGTACAGGTCAATAATTAAACTCATTCACACAGCAGAAACTGGCAGGTACAGGTCTATAATTAAACTCATTCACACAGCAGACACTGGCAGGTACAGATCAATAATTAAACTCATTCACACAGTAGACACAGGCAGGAACAGGTCAATAACTAAACTCATTCACACAGCAGAAACTGGCAGGGACAGATCAATAATTAACCTCATTCACACAGCAGAAACTGGCAGGTACAGATCCATAATTAAACTCATTCAAACAGCAGAAACTGGCAGGTACAGGTCAATAATTAAACTCATTCACACAGCAGACACTGGCAGGTACAGATCAATAATTAACCTCATTCACACAGCAGAAACTGGCAGGTACAGATCAATAATTAAACTCATTCACACAGCAGACAAAGGCAGGTACAGGTCAATAACTAAACTCATTCACACAGCAGAAACTGGCAGGTACAGATCAATAATTAAACTCATTCACAGGAGAAACTGGCAGGTATGGATCAATAATTAACCTCATTCACACAGCAGAAACTGGCAGGTACAGGTCAATAATTAAACTCATTCACACAGCAGACACTGGCAGGTACAGATCAATAATTAAACTCATTCACACAGCAGAAACTTGCAGGTACAGGTCAATAATTAAACTCATTCACACAGCAGACACTGGCAGGTACAAGTCAATAACCAAACTCATTCACACAACAGAAACTGGCAGGTGCAGAAAAATAATTAAACTCATTCACACAGCAAAAACTGGCAGGTCCAGATCAATAATTAAACTCATTTAGAAAGCAGAAACTGGCAGGTACGGATCAAGAATTAAAATCATACACATAGCTGAAACTGGCAGGTACAGATCAATAATTAAACTCATTCACACAGCAGAAACTGGCACGCACAGGTCAATAATTAAACTCATTCACGCAGCAGAAACTGGCAGGTACAGATCAATAATTAAACTCATTCACACAACAGAAACTGGCAGGTGCTGAAAAATAATTCAACTCATTCACACAGCAAAAACTGGCAGGTCCAGATCAATAATTAAACTCATTTAGAAAGCAGAAACTGGCAGGTATGGATCAAGAATTTAACTCATACACATAGCTGAAACTGGCAGGTACAGATCAATAATTAAACTCATTCACACAGTAGAAACTGGCACGTACAGGTCAATAATTAAACTCATTCACACAGCAGAAACTGGCAGGTACAGATCAATAATTAAACTCATTCAGACAGCAGAAACTGGCAGGTATGGATCAATATTTAACTCATTCACACAGCAGAAACTGGCAGGTACAGATCAATAATTAAACTCATTCACACAGCCGAAACTGGCAGGTACAGATCAATAATTAAACTCATTCACACAGCAGACGCTGGCAGATACAGATCAACAATTAAACTCATTCACACAGCAGAAACTGGCAGGTACACATCAATAACTAACCACATTCACATAGCAGACGCTGGCAGGTACAGATCAACAATTAAACTCATTCACACAGCAGAAACTGGCAGGTACAGATCAACAATTAAACTCATTCACACAGCAGAAACTGGCAGGTACAGATCAATAATTAAACTCATTCACACAGCAGAAACTGGCAGGTACAGATCAATAATTAAACTCATTCACACAGCAGAGACTGGCAGGTAGAGGTCAATAACTAAAATCATTCACAGGAGAAACTGGCAGGTATGGATCAATAATAAAACTCATTCACACAGCAGAAACTGGCAGGTACAGATCAATACTTAAACTCATTCGCACAGGAGAAACTGGCATGTATGGATCAATAATTAAACTCATTCACACCGCAGAAACTGGCAGGTACAGATCAATAATTAAACTCATTCACACAGCAGACTCTGGCAGGTAAAGGTCAATGATTAAACTCATTCACACAGCAGAAACTGGCAGGTCCAGATCAATAATTAAACTCATTCACAGGAGAAACTGGCAGGTATGGATCAATAATTAACCTCATTCACACAGCAGAAACTGGCAGGTACAGGTCAATAATTAAACTCATTCACACAGTAGACACAGGCAGGTACAGGACAATAACTAAACTCATTCACACAGCAGAAACTGGCAGGTACAGATCATTAATTAACCTCATTCACACAGCAGAAACTGACAGGTACAGATCAATAATTAAACTCATTCACACAGCAGAAACTGGCAGTTACAGATCAATAATTAAACTCATTCACACAGCAGACACTGGCAGGTATAGGTCAATAATTAAACTCATTCACACAGCAGACACTGGCAGGTACAGATCAATAATTAAACTCATTCACACAGCAGAAACTGCCGGTACGGATCAAGAATTAAACTCATTCACAGCAGAAACTGGCAGGTACAGGTCAATAATTAAACTCATTCACACAGCAGACACTGGCACGTATGGATCAATAATTAAACCCATTCACACAGCAGACACTGGCAGGTACGGATCAATAATTAAACTCATTCACACAGCAGAAACTGGCAGGTACAGGTCAATAATTAAACTCATTCACACAGAAGACACTGGCAGGTATGGCTCAATAATTAAACTCATTCACACAGCAGAGACTGGCAGGTACAGATCAATACTTAAACTCATTCGCACAGGAGAAACTGGCATGTATGGATCAATAATTAAACTCATTCACACCGCAGAAACTGGCAGGTACAGATCAATAATTAAACTCATTCACACAGCAGAAACTGGCAGGTACAGGTCAATAATTAAACTCATTCACACAGCAGACACTGGCAGGTACAGATCAATAATTAAACTCATTCACACAGCAGACACAGGCAGGTATGGCTCAATAATTAAACTCATTCACACAGCTGACACTGGCAGGTACAGACCAATAATTAAACTCATTCAAACGGCAGAAACTGGCAGGTACAGGTCAATAATTAAACTCATTCACACAGCAGAAACTGCCAGGTACGGATCAAGAATTAAACTCATTCACATAGCAGACACTCGCAGGTACAGATCAATAATTAAACTCATTCACACAGCAGAAACTGGCAGGTACAGATCAATAATTAAACTCATTCACACAGCAGAAACTGGCAGGTACAGGTCAATAATTAAACTCATTCACACAGCAGAAACTGGCAGGTACTGATCAACAATTAAACTCATTCACACAGCAGAAACTGGCACGTACAGATCAAAAATTAAACTCATTCACACAGCAGAAACTGCCAGGTACGGATCAAGAATTAAACTCATTCACATAGCAGACACTGGCAGGTACAGTTCAATAATTAAACTCATTCAAACAGCAGACACTGGCAGGTACAGACCAATAATTAAACTCATTCACACAGGAAAAACTGGCAGATACAGATCAATAATTAAACTCATTCAGACAGCAGAAACTGGCAGGTACAGATCAATAATTAAACTCATTCACACAGCAGAAACTGGCAGGTACAGGTCAATAATTAAACTCATTCACACAGCAGACGCTGGCAGGTACAGATCAACAATTAAACTCATTCACACAGCAGAAACTGGCTGGTACTGATCAATAATTAAACTCATTCACACAGCAGAAACTGGGAGGTACAGATCAACAATTAAACTCATTCACACAGCAGAAACTGGCAGGTACAGATCAATAATTAAACTCATTCACACAGCAGAAACTGGCAGGTACAGATCAATAATAAAACTCATTCACACAGCAGAAACTGGCAGGTACAGGTCAATAATTAAACTCATTCACACAGCAGAAACTGGCAGGTATGGATCAATAATTAAACTCATTCACACAGCAGCCACTGGCAGGTTCGGATCAATAATTAAAATTCATTCACTGCAGAAACTGGCAGGTACAGGTCAATAATTAAACTCATTCACACTGCAGAAACTGGCAGGTATGGATCAATAATTAAACTCATTCACACAGCAGACACGGGCAGGGACGGATCAATAATTAAATTCATTCACACAGAAGACACTGGCAGGTATGGATCAATAATTAAACTCATTCACACAGCAGAAAATGACAGGTACAGATCAATAATTAAACTCATTCACACAGCAGAAACTGGCAGGTACAGATCAATAATAAAACTCATTCACACAGCAGAAACTGGCAGGTACAGGTCAATAATTAAACTCATTCACACAGCAGAAACTGGCAGGTATGGATCAATAATTAAACTCATTCACACAGCAGCCACTGGCAGGTATGGATGAATAATTAAACCCATTCACACAGCAGACACTGGCAGGTACGGATCAATAATTAAACTCATTCACACAGAAGACACTGGCAGGTATGGCTCAATAATTAAATTCCTTCACACAGCAGACATTGGCAGGTACAGATCAATAACTAAACTCATTCACTCAGCAGACGCTGGCAGGTACAGATCAACAATAAAACTCATTCACACAGCAGAAACTGGCAGGTACAGATCAATAATTAAACTCATTCACACAGCAGAAACTGGCAGGGACAGATCAATAATTAAACTCATTCACACAGCAGAAACTGCCAGGTACGGATCAATAATTAAACTCATTCACAGCAGAAACTGGCAGGTACAGGTCAATAACTAAACTCATTCACACAGCAGAAACTGGCAGGTACAGATCAATAATTAAACTCATTCACAGGAGAAACTGGCAGGTATGGATCAATAATTAACCTCATTCACACAGCAGAAACTGGCAGGTACAGGTCAATAATTAAACTCATTCACACAGCAGACACTGGCAGGTACAGATCAATAATTAAACTCATTCACACAGCAGAAACTGGCAGGTACAGGTCAATAATTAAACTCATTCACACAGCAGACACTGGCAGGTACAAGTCAATAACTAAACTCATTCACACAACAGAAACTGGCAGGTGCAGAAAAATAATTAAACTCATTCACACAGCAAAAACTGGCAGGTCCAGATCAATAATTAAACTCATTTAGAAAGCAGAAACTGGCAGGTACGGATCAAGAATTAAAATCATACACATAGCTGAAACTGGCAGGTACAGATCAATAATTAAACTCATTCACACAGTACAAAATGGCAGGTACAGGTCAATAATTAAACTCATTCAGACAGCAGAAACTGGCAGGTATGGATCAATATTTAACTCATTCACACAGCAGAAACTGGCAGGTACAGATCAATAATTAAACTCATTCACACAGCAGAAACTGGCAGGTACAGATCAATAATTAAACTCATTCACACAGCAGACGCTGGCAGATACAGATCAATAATTAAACTCATTCACACAGCAGAAACTGGCAGGTACAGATCAATAATTAAACTCATTCACACAGCAGAGACTGGCAGGTACACATCAATAACTAACCACATTCACATAGCAGACGCTGGCAGGTACAGATCAACAATTAAACTCATTCACACAGCAGAAACTGGCAGGTACAGATCAACAATTAAACTCATTCACACAGCAGAAACTGGCAGGTACACATCAATAACTAAACTCATTCACACAGCAGACGCTGGCAGGTACAGATCAATAATTAAACTCATTCACACAGCAGAAACTGGCAGGTACAGATCAATAATTAAACTCATTCACACAGCAGAGACTGGCAGGTAGAGGTCAATAACTAAAATCATTCACAGGAGAAACTGGCAGGTATGGATCAATAATAAAACTCATTCACACAGCAGAAACTGGCAGGTACAGATCAATACTTAAACTCATTCGCACAGGAGAAACTGGCAGGTACAGGTCAATAATTAAACTCATTCACACAGCAGACACAGGCAGGTACAGGACAATAACTAAACTCATTCACACAGCAGAAACTGGCAGGTACAGATCAATAATTAACCTCATTCACACAGCAGAAACTGACAGGTACAGTGCAATAATTAAACTCATTCACACAGCAGACACTGGAAGATACAGATCAATAATTAAACTCATTCACACAGCAGAAACTGGCAGGTACAGATCAATTATTAAACTCATTCACACAGCAGAGATTGGCAGGTACAGATCAATAATTAAACTCATTCACACAGCAGCAACTGGCAGGTATGGATGAATAATTGAACTCATTCACACAGCAGAAACTGGCAGGTACAGATCAATAATTAAACTCATTTTCACAGCAGACACTGGCAGGTACAGGTCAATAATTAAACTCATTCACACAGCAGAAACTGGCAGGTATGGATGAATAATTAAACTGATTCACACAGCAGAAACTGGCAGGTACAGATCAATAATTAAACTCATTCACACAGCAGAAACTGGCAGGTACAGATCCATAATTAAACTCATTCACACAGCAAAAACTGGCAGGTACAGGTCAATAATTAAACTCATTCACACAGCAGACACTGGCAGGTACAGATCAATAATTAACCTCATTCACACAGCAGAAACTGGCAGGTACAGATCAATAATTAAACTCATTCACACAGCAGACAAAGGCAGGTACAGGTCAATAACTAAACTCATTCACACAGCAGAAACTGGCAGGTACAGATCAATAATTAAACTCATTCACAGGAGAAACTGGCAGGTATGGATCAATAATTAATCTCATTCACACAGCAGAAACTGGCAGGTACAGGTCAATAATTAAACTCATTCACACAGCAGACACTGGCAGGTACAGATCAATAATTAAACTCATTCACACAGCAGAAACTGGCAGGTACAGGTCAATAATTAAACTCATTCACACAGCAGACACTGGCAGGTACAAGTCAATAACTAAACTCATTCACACAACAGAAACTGGCAGGTGCAGAAAAATAATTAAACTCATTCACACAGCAAAAACTGGCAGGTCCAGATCAATAATTAAACTCATTTAGAAAGCAGAAACTGGCAGGTACGGATCAAGAATTAAAATCATACACATAGCTGAAACTGGCAGGTACAGATCAATAATTAAACTCATTCACACAGCAGAAACTGGCACGCACAGGTCAATAAATAAACTCATTCACACAGCAGAAACTGGCAGGTACAGATCAATAATTAAACTCATTCACACAACAGAAACTGGCAGGTGCTGAAAAATAATTCAACTCATTCACACAGCAAAAACTGGCAGGTCCAGATCAATAATTAAACTCATTTAGAAAGCAGAAACTGGCAGGTATGGATCAAGAATTAAACTCATACACATAGCTGAAACTGGCAGGTACCGATCAATAATTAAACTCATTCACACAGTAGAAACTGGCACGTACAGGTCAATAATTAAACTCATTCACACAGCAGAAACTGGCACGTACAGATCAATAATTAAACTCATTCAGACAGCAGAAACTGGCAGGTATGGATCAATATTTAACTCATTCACACAGCAGAAACTGGCATGTACAGATCAATAATTAAACTCATTCACACAGCAGAAACTGGCAGGTACAGATCAATAATTAAACTCATTCACACAGCAGACGCTGGCAGATACAGATCAACAATTAAACTCATTCACACAGCAGAAACTGGCAGGTACACATCAATAACTAACCACATTCACATAGCAGACGCTGGCAGGTACAGATCAACAATTAAACTCATTCACACAGCAGAAACTGGCAGGTACAGATCAACAATTAAACTCATTCACACAGCAGAAACTGGCAGGTACAGATCAATAATTAAACTCATTCACACAGCAGACTCTGGCAGGTAAAGGTCAATGATTAAACTCATTCACACAGCAGAAACTGGCAGGTCCAGATCAATAATTAAACTCATTCACAGGAGAAACTGGCAGGTACGGGTCAATAATTAAATTCATTCACACAGCAGAAACTGGCAGGTACAGGTCAATAATTAAACTCATTCACACAGCAGAAACTGGCAGGTACAGGTCAATAATTAAACTCATTCACAGGAGAAACTGGCAGGTACGGGTCAATAATTAAATTCATTCACACAGCAGAAACTGGCAGGTACAGATCAATAATTAAACTCATGCACACAGCAGAAACTGGCAGGTACAGGTCAATAATTAAACTCATTCACAGGAGAAACTGGCAGGTACGGGTCAATAATTAAATTCATTCACACAGCAGAAACTGGCAGGTACAGGTCAATAATTAAACTCATTCACAGGAGAAACTGGCAGGTACGGGTCAATAATTAAATTCATTCACACAGCAGAAACTGGCAGGTACAGGTCCATAATTAAACTCATTCGCACAGCAGAAACTGGCAGGTACAGGTCAATAATTAAACTCATTCACAGGAGAAACTGGCAGGTACGGGTCAATAATTAAATTCATTCACACAGCAGAAACTGGCAGGTACAGATCAATAATTAAACTCATTCACACAGCAGAAACTGGCAGGTACAGGTCAATAATTAAACTCATTCACAGGAGAAACTGGCAGGTACGGGTCAATAATTAAATTCATTCACACAGCAGAAACTGGCAGGTACAGGTCAATAATTAAACTCATTCACACAGCAGAAACTGGCAGGTACAGGTCTATAATTAAACTCATTCACACAGCAGACACTGGCAGGTACAGATCAATAATTAAACTCATTCACACAGTAGACACAGGCAGGAACAGGTCAATAACTAAACTCATTCACACAGCAGAAACTGGCAGGGACAGATCAATAATTAACCTCATTCACACAGCAGAAACTGGCAGGTACAGATCCATAATTAAACTCATTCAAACAGCAGAAACTGGCAGGTACAGGTCAATAATTAAACTCATTCACACAGCAGACACTGGCAGGTACAGATCAATAATTAACCTCATTCACACAGCAGAAACTGGCAGGTACAGATCAATAATTAAACTCATTCACACAGCAGACAAAGGCAGGTACAGGTCAATAACTAAACTCATTCACACAGCAGAAACTGGCAGGTACAGATCAATAATTAAACTCATTCACAGGAGAAACTGGCAGGTATGTATCAATAATTAACCTCATTCACACAGCAGAAACTGGCAGGTACGGATCAAGAATTAAAATCATACACATAGCTGAAACTGGCAGGTACATATCAATAATTAAACTCATTCACACAGCAGAAACTGGCACGCACAGGTCAATAATTAAACTCATTCACGCAGCAGAAACTGGCAGGTACAGATCAATAATTAAACTCATTCACACAGCAAAAACTGGCAGGTCCAGATCAATAATTAAACTCATTTAGAAAGCAGAAACTGGCAGGTATGGATCAAGAATTTAACTCATACACATAGCTGAAACTGGCAGGTACAGATCAATAATTAAACTCATTCACACAGTAGAAACTGGCACGTACAGGTCAATAATTAAACTCATTCACACAGCAGAAACTGGCAGGTACAGATCAATAATTAAACTCATTCAGACAGCAGAAACTGGCAGGTATGGATCAATATTTAACTCATTCACACAGCAGAAACTGGCAGGTACAGATCAATAATTAAACTCATTCACACAGCCGAAACTGGCAGGTACAGATCAATAATTAAACTCATTCACACAGCAGACGCTGGCAGATACAGATCAACAATTAAACTCATTCACACAGCAGAAACTGGCAGGTACACATCAATAACTAACCACATTCACATAGCAGACGCTGGCAGGTACAGATCAACAATTAAACTCATTCACACAGCAGAAACTGGCAGGTACAGATCAACAATTAAACTCATTCACACAACAGAAACTGGCAGGTACACATCAAGAACTAAACTCATTCACACAGCAGACGCTGGCAGGTACAGATCAACAATTAAACTCATTCACACAGCAGAAACTGGCAGGTACAGATCAACAATTAAACTCATTCACACAGCAGAAACTGGCAGGTACAGATCAATAATTAAACTCATTCACACAGCAGAAACTGGCAGGTACAGATCAATAATTAAACTCATTCACACAGCAGAGACTGGCAGGTAGAGGTCAATAACTAAAATCATTCACAGGAGAAACTGGCAGGTACAGATCAATACTTAAACTCATTCGCACAGGAGAAACTGGCATGTATGGATCAATAATTAAACTCATTCACACCGCAGAAACTGGCAGGTACAGATCAATAATTAAACTCATTCACACAGCAGACTCTGGCAGGTAAAGGTCAATGATTAAACTCATTCACACAGCAGAAACTGGCAGGTCCAGATCAATAATTAAACTCATTCACAGGAGAAACTGGCAGGTATGGATCAATAATTAACCTCATTCACACAGCAGAAACTGGCAGGTACAGGTCAATAATTAAACTCATTCACACAGCAGAAACTGCCGGTACGGATCAAGAATTAAACTCATTCACAGCAGAAACTGGCAGGTACAGGTCAATAATTAAACTCATTCACACAGCAGACACTGGCACGTATGGATCAATAATTAAACCCATTCACACAGCAGACACTGGCAGGTACGGATCAATAATTAAACTCATTCACACAGCAGAAACTGGCAGGTACAGGTCAATAATTAAACTCATTCACACAGAAGACACTGGCAGGTATGGCTCAATAATTAAACTCATTCACACAGCAGAGACTGGCAGGTACAGATCAATACTTAAACTCATTCGCACAGGAGAAACTGGCATGTATGGATCAATAATTAAACTCATTCACACCGCAGAAACTGGCAGGTACAGATCAATAATTAAACTCATTCACACAGCAGAAACTGGCAGGTACAGGTCAATAATTAAACTCATTCACACAGCAGACACTGGCAGGTACAGATCAATAATTAAACTCATTCACACAGCAGACACAGGCAGGTATGGCTCAATAATTAAACTCATTCACACAGCTGACACTGGCAGGTACAGACCAATAATTAAACTCATTCAAACGGCAGAAACTGGCAGGTACAGGTCAATAATTAAACTCATTCACACAGCAGAAACTGCCAGGTACGGATCAAGAATTAAACTCATTCACATAGCAGACACTCGCAGGTACAGATCAATAATTAAACTCATTCACACAGCAGAAACTGGCAGGTACAGATCAATAATTAAACTCATTCACACAGCAGAAACTGGCAGGTACAGGTCAATAATTAAACTCATTCACACAGCAGAAACTGGCAGGTACTGATCAACAATTAAACTCATTCACACAGCAGAAACTGGCACGTACAGATCAAAAATTAAACTCATTCACACAGCAGAAACTGCCAGGTACGGATCAAGAATTAAACTCATTCACATAGCAGACACTGGCAGGTACAGTTCAATAATTAAACTCATTCAAACAGCAGACACTGGCAGGTACAGACCAATAATTAAACTCATTCACACAGGAAAAACTGGCAGATACAGATCAATAATTAAACTCATTCAGACAGCAGAAACTGGCAGGTACAGATCAATAATTAAACTCATTCACACAGCAGAAACTGGCAGGTACAGGTCAATAATTAAACTCATTCACACAGCAGACGCTGGCAGGTACAGATCAACAATTAAACTCATTCACACAGCAGAAACTGGCTGGTACTGATCAATAATTAAACTCATTCACACAGCAGAAACTGGGAGGTACAGATCAACAATTAAACTCATTCACACAGCAGAAACTGGCAGGTACAGATCAATAATTAAACTCATTCACACAGCAGAAACTGGCAGGTACAGATCAATAATAAAACTCATTCACACAGCAGAAACTGGCAGGTACAGGTCAATAATTAAACTCATTCACACAGCAGAAACTGGCAGGTATGGATCAATAATTAAACTCATTCACACAGCAGCCACTGGCAGGTTCGGATCAATAATTAAAATTCATTCACTGCAGAAACTGGCAGGTACAGGTCAATAATTAAACTCATTCACACTGCAGAAACTGGCAGGTATGGATCAATAATTAAACTCATTCACACAGCAGACACGGGCAGGGACGGATCAATAATTAAATTCATTCACACAGAAGACACTGGCAGGTATGGATCAATAATTAAACTCATTCACACAGCAGAAAATGACAGGTACAGATCAATAATTAAACTCATTCACACAGCAGAAACTGGCAGGTACAGATCAATAATAAAACTCATTCACACAGCAGAAACTGGCAGGTACAGGTCAATAATTAAACTCATTCACACAGCAGAAACTGGCAGGTATGGATCAATAATTAAACTCATTCACACAGCAGCCACTGGCAGGTATGGATGAATAATTAAACCCATTCACACAGCAGACACTGGCAGGTACGGATCAATAATTAAACTCATTCACACAGAAGACACTGGCAGGTATGGCTCAATAATTAAATTCCTTCACACAGCAGACATTGGCAGGTACAGATCAATAACTAAACTCATTCACTCAGCAGACGCTGGCAGGTACAGATCAACAATAAAACTCATTCACACAGCAGAAACTGGCAGGTACAGATCAATAATTAAACTCATTCACACAGCAGAAACTGGCAGGGACAGATCAATAATTAAACTCATTCACACAGCAGAAACTGCCAGGTACGGATCAATAATTAAACTCATTCACAGCAGAAACTGGCAGGTACAGGTCAATAACTAAACTCATTCACACAGCAGAAACTGGCAGGTACAGATCAATAATTAAACTCATTCACAGGAGAAACTGGCAGGTATGGATCAATAATTAACCTCATTCACACAGCAGAAACTGGCAGGTACAGGTCAATAATTAAACTCATTCACACAGCAGACACTGGCAGGTACAGATCAATAATTAAACTCATTCACACAGCAGAAACTGGCAGGTACAGGTCAATAATTAAACTCATTCACACAGCAGACACTGGCAGGTACAAGTCAATAACTAAACTCATTCACACAACAGAAACTGGCAGGTGCAGAAAAATAATTAAACTCATTCACACAGCAAAAACTGGCAGGTCCAGATCAATAATTAAACTCATTTAGAAAGCAGAAACTGGCAGGTACGGATCAAGAATTAAAATCATACACATAGCTGAAACTGGCAGGTACAGATCAATAATTAAACTCATTCACACAGTACAAAATGGCAGGTACAGGTCAATAATTAAACTCATTCAGACAGCAGAAACTGGCAGGTATGGATCAATATTTAACTCATTCACACAGCAGAAACTGGCAGGTACAGATCAATAATTAAACTCATTCACACAGCAGAAACTGGCAGGTACAGATCAATAATTAAACTCATTCACACAGCAGACGCTGGCAGATACAGATCAATAATTAAACTCATTCACACAGCAGAAACTGGCAGGTACAGATCAATAATTAAACTCATTCACACAGCAGAGACTGGCAGGTACACATCAATAACTAACCACATTCACATAGCAGACGCTGGCAGGTACAGATCAACAATTAAACTCATTCACACAGCAGAAACTGGCAGGTACAGATCAACAATTAAACTCATTCACACAGCAGAAACTGGCAGGTACACATCAATAACTAAACTCATTCACACAGCAGACGCTGGCAGGTACAGATCAATAATTAAACTCATTCACACAGCAGAAACTGGCAGGTACAGATCAATAATTAAACTCATTCACACAGCAGAGACTGGCAGGTAGAGGTCAATAACTAAAATCATTCACAGGAGAAACTGGCAGGTATGGATCAATAATAAAACTCATTCACACAGCAGAAACTGGCAGGTACAGATCAATACTTAAACTCATTCGCACAGGAGAAACTGGCAGGTACAGGTCAATAATTAAACTCATTCACACAGCAGACACAGGCAGGTACAGGACAATAACTAAACTCATTCACACAGCAGAAACTGGCAGGTACAGATCAATAATTAACCTCATTCACACAGCAGAAACTGACAGGTACAGTGCAATAATTAAACTCATTCACACAGCAGACACTGGAAGATACAGATCAATAATTAAACTCATTCACACAGCAGAAACTGGCAGGTACAGATCAATTATTAAACTCATTCACACAGCAGAGATTGGCAGGTACAGATCAATAATTAAACTCATTCACACAGCAGCAACTGGCAGGTATGGATGAATAATTGAACTCATTCACACAGCAGAAACTGGCAGGTACAGATCAATAATTAAACTCATTTTCACAGCAGACACTGGCAGGTACAGGTCAATAATTAAACTCATTCACACAGCAGAAACTGGCAGGTATGGATGAATAATTAAACTGATTCACACAGCAGAAACTGGCAGGTACAGATCAATAATTAAACTCATTCACACAGCAGAAACTGGCAGGTACAGATCCATAATTAAACTCATTCACACAGCAAAAACTGGCAGGTACAGGTCAATAATTAAACTCATTCACACAGCAGACACTGGCAGGTACAGATCAATAATTAACCTCATTCACACAGCAGAAACTGGCAGGTACAGATCAATAATTAAACTCATTCACACAGCAGACAAAGGCAGGTACAGGTCAATAACTAAACTCATTCACACAGCAGAAACTGGCAGGTACAGATCAATAATTAAACTCATTCACAGGAGAAACTGGCAGGTATGGATCAATAATTAATCTCATTCACACAGCAGAAACTGGCAGGTACAGGTCAATAATTAAACTCATTCACACAGCAGACACTGGCAGGTACAGATCAATAATTAAACTCATTCACACAGCAGAAACTGGCAGGTACAGGTCAATAATTAAACTCATTCACACAGCAGACACTGGCAGGTACAAGTCAATAACTAAACTCATTCACACAACAGAAACTGGCAGGTGCAGAAAAATAATTAAACTCATTCACACAGCAAAAACTGGCAGGTCCAGATCAATAATTAAACTCATTTAGAAAGCAGAAACTGGCAGGTACGGATCAAGAATTAAAATCATACACATAGCTGAAACTGGCAGGTACAGATCAATAATTAAACTCATTCACACAGCAGAAACTGGCACGCACAGGTCAATAATTAAACTCATTCACACAGCAGAAACTGGCAGGTACAGATCAATAATTAAACTCATTCACACAACAGAAACTGGCAGGTGCTGAAAAATAATTCAACTCATTCACACAGCAAAAACTGGCAGGTCCAGATCAATAATTAAACTCATTTAGAAAGCAGAAACTGGCAGGTATGGATCAAGAATTAAACTCATACACATAGCTGAAACTGGCAGGTACCGATCAATAATTAAACTCATTCACACAGTAGAAACTGGCACGTACAGGTCAATAATTAAACTCATTCACACAGCAGAAACTGGCACGTACAGATCAATAATTAAACTCATTCAGACAGCAGAAACTGGCAGGTATGGATCAATATTTAACTCATTCACACAGCAGAAACTGGCATGTACAGATCAATAATTAAACTCATTCACACAGCAGAAACTGGCAGGTACAGATCAATAATTAAACTCATTCACACAGCAGACGCTGGCAGATACAGATCAACAATTAAACTCATTCACACAGCAGAAACTGGCAGGTACACATCAATAACTAACCACATTCACATAGCAGACGCTGGCAGGTACAGATCAACAATTAAACTCATTCACACAGCAGAAACTGGCAGGTACAGATCAACAATTAAACTCATTCACACAGCAGAAACTGGCAGGTACAGATCAATAATTAAACTCATTCACACAGCAGACTCTGGCAGGTAAAGGTCAATGATTAAACTCATTCACACAGCAGAAACTGGCAGGTCCAGATCAATAATTAAACTCATTCACAGGAGAAACTGGCAGGTACGGGTCAATAATTAAATTCATTCACACAGCAGAAACTGGCAGGTACAGGTCAATAATTAAACTCATTCACACAGCAGAAACTGGCAGGTACAGGTCAATAATTAAACTCATTCACAGGAGAAACTGGCAGGTACGGGTCAATAATTAAATTCATTCACACAGCAGAAACTGGCAGGTACAGATCAATAATTAAACTCATGCACACAGCAGAAACTGGCAGGTACAGGTCAATAATTAAACTCATTCACAGGAGAAACTGGCAGGTACGGGTCAATAATTAAATTCATTCACACAGCAGAAACTGGCAGGTACAGGTCAATAATTAAACTCATTCACAGGAGAAACTGGCAGGTACGGGTCAATAATTAAATTCATTCACACAGCAGAAACTGGCAGGTACAGGTCCATAATTAAACTCATTCGCACAGCAGAAACTGGCAGGTACAGGTCAATAATTAAACTCATTCACAGGAGAAACTGGCAGGTACGGGTCAATAATTAAATTCATTCACACAGCAGAAACTGGCAGGTACAGATCAATAATTAAACTCATTCACACAGCAGAAACTGGCAGGTACAGGTCAATAATTAAACTCATTCACAGGAGAAACTGGCAGGTACGGGTCAATAATTAAATTCATTCACACAGCAGAAACTGGCAGGTACAGGTCAATAATTAAACTCATTCACACAGCAGAAACTGGCAGGTACAGGTCTATAATTAAACTCATTCACACAGCAGACACTGGCAGGTACAGATCAATAATTAAACTCATTCACACAGTAGACACAGGCAGGAACAGGTCAATAACTAAACTCATTCACACAGCAGAAACTGGCAGGGACAGATCAATAATTAACCTCATTCACACAGCAGAAACTGGCAGGTACAGATCCATAATTAAACTCATTCAAACAGCAGAAACTGGCAGGTACAGGTCAATAATTAAACTCATTCACACAGCAGACACTGGCAGGTACAGATCAATAATTAACCTCATTCACACAGCAGAAACTGGCAGGTACAGATCAATAATTAAACTCATTCACACAGCAGACAAAGGCAGGTACAGGTCAATAACTAAACTCATTCACACAGCAGAAACTGGCAGGTACAGATCAATAATTAAACTCATTCACAGGAGAAACTGGCAGGTATGGATCAATAATTAACCTCATTCACACAGCAGAAACTGGCAGGTACGGATCAAGAATTAAAATCATACACATAGCTGAAACTGGCAGGTACATATCAATAATTAAACTCATTCACACAGCAGAAACTGGCACGCACAGGTCAATAATTAAACTCATTCACGCAGCAGAAACTGGCAGGTACAGATCAATAATTAAACTCATTCACACAGCAAAAACTGGCAGGTCCAGATCAATAATTAAACTCATTTAGAAAGCAGAAACTGGCAGGTATGGATCAAGAATTTAACTCATACACATAGCTGAAACTGGCAGGTACAGATCAATAATTAAACTCATTCACACAGTAGAAACTGGCACGTACAGGTCAATAATTAAACTCATTCACACAGCAGAAACTGGCAGGTACAGATCAATAATTAAACTCATTCAGACAGCAGAAACTGGCAGGTATGGATCAATATTTAACTCATTCACACAGCAGAAACTGGCAGGTACAGATCAATAATTAAACTCATTCACACAGCCGAAACTGGCAGGTACAGATCAATAATTAAACTCATTCACACAGCAGACGCTGGCAGATACAGATCAACAATTAAACTCATTCACACAGCAGAAACTGGCAGGTACACATCAATAACTAACCACATTCACATAGCAGACGCTGGCAGGTACAGATCAACAATTAAACTCATTCACACAGCAGAAACTGGCAGGTACAGATCAACAATTAAACTCATTCACACAACAGAAACTGGCAGGTACACATCAAGAACTAAACTCATTCACACAGCAGACGCTGGCAGGTACAGATCAACAATTAAACTCATTCACACAGCAGAAACTGGCAGGTACAGATCAACAATTAAACTCATTCACACAGCAGAAACTGGCAGGTACAGATCAATAATTAAACTCATTCACACAGCAGAAACTGGCAGGTACAGATCAATAATTAAACTCATTCACACAGCAGAGACTGGCAGGTAGAGGTCAATAACTAAAATCATTCACAGGAGAAACTGGCAGGTACAGATCAATACTTAAACTCATTCGCACAGGAGAAACTGGCATGTATGGATCAATAATTAAACTCATTCACACCGCAGAAACTGGCAGGTACAGATCAATAATTAAACTCATTCACACAGCAGACTCTGGCAGGTAAAGGTCAATGATTAAACTCATTCACACAGCAGAAACTGGCAGGTCCAGATCAATAATTAAACTCATTCACAGGAGAAACTGGCAGGTATGGATCAATAATTAACCTCATTCACACAGCAGAAACTGGCAGGTACAGGTCAATAATTAAACTCATTCACACAGTAGACACAGGCAGGTACAGGACAATAACTAAACTCATTCACACAGCAGAAACTGGCAGGTACAGATCATTAATTAACCTCATTCACACAGCAGAAACTGACAGGTACAGATCAATAATTAAACTCATTCACACAGCAGAAACTGGCAGTTACAGATCAATAATTAAACTCATTCACACAGCAGACACTGGCAGGTATAGGTCAATAATTAAACTCATTCACACAGCAGACACTGGCAGGTACAGATCAATAATTAAACTCATTCACACAGCAGAAACTGCCGGTACGGATCAAGAATTAAACTCATTCACACAGCAGACACTGGCAGGTACGGATCAATAATTAAACTCATTCACACAGCAGAAACTGGCAGGTACAGGTCAATAATTAAACTCATTCACACAGAAGACACTGGCAGGTATGGCTAAATAATTAAATTCCTTCACACAGCAGACATTGGCAGGTACAGATCAATAACTAAACTCATTCACTCAGCAGACGCTGGCAGGTACAGATCAACAATAAAACTCATTCACACAGCAGAAACTGGCAGGTACAGATCAATAATTAAACTCATTCACACAGCAGAAACTGGCACGGACAGATCAATAATTAAACTCATTCACACAGCAGAAACTGCCAGGTACGGATCAATAATTAAACTCATTCACAGCAGAAACTGGCAGGTACAGGTCAATAATTAAACTCATTCACACAGCAGACACTGGCAGGTATGGCTCAATAATTAAACTCATTCACACAGTTGACACTGGCAGGTACAGATCAAGAATTAAACTCATTCACACAGCAGAAACTGCCAGGTACGGATCAATAACTAAACTCATTCACACAGCAGACACTGGCAGTTACAGATCAATAATTAAACTCATTCACACAGCAGACACTGGCAGGTACAGATCAATAATTAAACTCATTCACACAGCAGAAACTGCCGGTACGGATCAAGAATTAAACTCATTCACAGCAGAAACTGGCAGGTACAGGTCAATAATTAAACTCATTCACACAGCAGACACTGGCAGGTATGGATCAATAATTAAACCCATTCACACAGCAGACACTGGCAGGTACGGATCAATAATTAAACTCATTCACACAGCAGAAACTGGCAGGTACAGATCAATAATTAAACTCATTCACACAGCAGACACTGGCAGGTACAGGTCAATAATTAAACTCATTCACACAGCAGACACTGGCAGGTATGGATCAATAATTAAACCCATTCACACAGCAGACCCTGGCAGGTAGGGATCAATAATTAAACTCATTCACACAGCAGAAACTGGCAGGTACAGATCAATAATTAAACTCATTCACAAAGCAGAAACTGGAAGGTACAGATCAATAATTAAACTCATTCACACAGCAGACACTGGCAGGTACAGGTCAATAATTAAACTCATTCACACAGCAGACACTGGCAGGTGCAGATCAATAAATAAATTCATTCACACAGCAGAAACTGGCACGTACAGGTCAATAATTAAACTCATTCACACAGCAGACACTGGCAGGTATGGATCAATAATTAAACACATTCACACAGCAGAAACTGGCAGGTACGGATCAATAACTAAACTCATTCACACAGCAGAAACTAGCAGGTACAGGTCAATAATTAAACTCATTCGCACAGCAGATAAAGGCAGGTACAGATCAATAATTGAACTCATTCACACAGCAGAAACTGGCAGGTACGGATCAATAATTAAACTCATGCACACAGCAGACACTGGCAGGTGAAGATCAATAATTAAACTCATTCACACAGCAGAAACTGGCAGGAACTGGTCAATAACTAAACTCATTCACACTGCAGAAACTGACAGGTACAGATCAATAATTCAACTCATTCACACAGCAGACACATGCAGGTACAGGTCAATAATAAAACTCATGCACACAGCAGACACTGGCAGGTACAGATCAATAATTAAACCCATTCACAGCAGAAACTGGCAGGTATGGATCAATAATTAAACTCATTCACACAGCAGAGACTGGCAGGTATGGATCAATAATTAAACTCATTCACACAGCAGACACTGGAAGATACAGGTCAATAATTAAAATCATTCACACATCAGAAACTAGCAGGTACACATCAACAATTAAACTCATCCACACAGCAGAAACTGGACGGTACGAATCTTTAATTAAACTCATTCACTGCAGAAACTGGCAGGTACAGGTCAATAATTAAACTCATTCACACTGCAGACACTGGCAGGTATGGATCAATAATTAAACTCATTCACACAGCAGTCACTGGAAGGTATGGATCAATAATTAAACTGATTCACACAGCAGAAACTGGCAGGTACAGATCAATAATTAAACTCATTCACACAGCAGAAACTGGCAGGTACAGATCAATAACTAAACTCATTCAAAGGAGAAACTGGCAGGTATGGATCAATAATTAAACTCCTTCACACAGCAGACGCTGACAGGTACAGATCAATAATTAAACTCATTCACACAGCAGAAACTGCCAGGTCCAGGTCAATAATTAAACACATTCACACAGCAGACACTGGCAGGTACAGGTCAATAATTAAACTCATTCACACAGCAGAAACTGGCAGGTACAAATCAATAATTAAACTCATTCACACAGCAGACACTGGCAGGTATGGATCAATAATTAAACTCATTCACACAGCAGACACTGGCAGGTATGGATCAGTAATTAAACTGATTCACAAAGCATAAACTGGCAGGTACAAATCAATAACTAAACTCATTCACAGGAGAAACTGGAAGCTATGGATCAATAATTAAACTCATTCACACAGCAGAAACTGGCAGGTACAGATCAATAATTGGACTCATTCACACAGCAGAAACTGGCAGGTACAGGTCAATAATTAAACTTATTCACACAGCAGAAACTGGCAGGTACAGATCAATAATTAAAATCATGCACACAGCAGACACTGGCAGGTGAAGATCAATAATTAAACTCATTCACACAATAGAAACTGGCAGGTATGGATCAATAACTAAACTCATTCACACAGCAGAAACTGACAGGTACAGATCAATAATTAAACTCATTCACACAGCAGACACATGCAGGTACAGGTCAATAATAAAACACATTCACAAAGCAGACACTGGCAGGTACAGGTCAATAAATAATCTCATTCACACGGCAGACACTGGCAGGTACAGGTCAATAAATAATCTCATTCACACGGCAGACACTGGCAGGTTCAGGTCAATAATAAAACTCATTCACACAGCAGAAACTGGCAGTTACAGGTCAATAATTAAACTCATTCACACAGCAGAAACTGGCAGGTACTGGTCAATAACTAAACTCATTCACACAGCAGAAACTGACAGGTACAGATCAATAATTAAACTCATTCGCACAGCAGATAAAGGCAGGTACAGATCAATAATTAAACTCATTCACACAGCAGACACTGGCAGGTGAAGATCAATAATTAAACCCATTCACAGCAGAAACTGGCAGGTATGGATCAATAATTAAACTCATTCACACAGCAGACACTGGTAGATACAGGTCAATAATTAAAATCATTCACACATCAGAAACTAGCAGGTACACATCAACAATTAAACTCATCCACACAGCAGAAACTGGACGGTACGGATCTTTAATTAAACTCATTCACTGCAGAAACTGGCAGGTACAGGTCAATAATTAAACTCATTCACACTGCAGACACTTGCAGGTATGGATCAATAATTAAACTCATTCACACAGCAGTCACTGGAAGGTATGGATCAATAATTAAGCTGATTCACACAGCAGAAAGTGGCAGGTACAGATCAATAATTGAACTCATTCACACAGCAGAAACTGGCAGGGATGGATCAATAATTAAACTCATTCACACAGCAGAAACTGGCAGGTACAGATCAATAACTAAACTTATTCAAAGGAGAAACTGGCAGGTATGGATCAATAATTAAACTCCTTCACACAGCAGACGCTGACAGGTACAGATCAATAATTAAACTCATTCACACAGCAGAAACTGCCAGGTCCAGGTCAATAATTAAACACATTCACACAGCAGACACTGGCAGGTACAGGTCAATAATTAAACTCATTCACACAGCAGACACTGGCAGGTATGGATCAATAATTAAACTCATTCACACAGCAGACACTGGCAGGTACAGGTCAATAATTAAACTCATTCCCACAGCAGAAACTGGCAGGCACAGATCAATATTTAAACTCATTCTCACAGCAGAGACTGGCAGGTACAAATCAATAACTAAACTGATTCACACAGCAGACACTGGCAGGTATGGATCAATAATTCAACTCATTGACACAGCAGAAACTGGCAGGTACAAATCAATAACTAAACTCATTCACAGGAGAAACTGGAAGCTATGGATCAATAATTAAACTCATTCACACAGCAGAAACTGGCAGGTACAGATCAATAATTGAACTCATTCACACAGCAGAAACTGGCAGGTACAGGTCAATAATTAAACTCATTCACACAGCAGAAACTGGCAGGTACGGATCAATAATTAAACTCATGCACACAGCAGACACTGGCAGGTGAAGATCAATAATTAAACTCATTCACACAGCAGAAACTGGCAGGTACTGGTCAATAACTAAACTCATTCACACTGCAGAAACTGACAGGTACAGATCAATAATTCAACTCATTCACACAGCAGACACATGCAGGTACAGGTCAATAATAAAACTCATTCACACAGCAGACACTGGCAGGTACAGGTCAATAAATAATCTCATTCACACGGCAGACTCTGGCAGGTACAGGTCAATAAATAAACTCATTCACACAGCAGAAACTGGCAGGTACAGGTCAATAATAAAACTCATTCACACAGCAGAAACTGGCAGGTACAGGTCAATAATTAAAGCCATTCACACAGCAGACACTGGCAGGTACAGGTCAATAAATAAACTCATTCACACAGCAGAAACTGGCAGGTACAGATCAATCATTAAACTCATTCACACAGCAGAAACTGGCAGGTACAGATCAATAATTAAACTGTTTCACACAGCAGAAACTGGCAGGAACAGATCAACAATTAAACTCATTCACAGGAGAAACTGGCAGGTATGGATCAATAATTAAACTCATTCGCACAGCAGAAACTGGCAGGTACAGGTCAATAATTAAACTCATTCACACAGCAGACACTGGCAGGTATGGATCAATAATTAAACTCATTCACACAGCAAAAACTGGCAGGTACAGATCAAGAACGAAACTCATTCACAGGAGAAACTGGCAGGTACAGATCAATAATTAAACTCGTTCACACAGCAGACACTGGCAGGTGAAGATCAATAACTAAACTCATTCACGCAGCAGAAACTGGCAGGTATGGATCAATAATTAAACTCGTTCACACAGCAGACACTGGCAGGTGAAGATCAATAATTAAACTCATTCACGCAGAAGAAACTGGCAGGTACTGCTCAATAATTAAACTCATTTGCACAGCAGAAACTGGCAGGTACAGATCAATAATTAAACTCATTCACACAGCAGAAACTGGCAGGTACGGATCAATAATTAAACTCATTGACACAGCAGAAACTGGCAGGTACAGGTCAATAATTAAACTCATTCACACAGCAGAAACTGGCAGGTACGGATCAATAATTAAACTCATTCACACAGCAGACACTGGTAGGGACAGGTCAATAATTAAACTCATTCACACAGCCGAAACTGGCAGGTACAGGTCAATAATTAAACTCATTCACACAGCAGAAACTGGCAGTTACAGATCAATAATTAAACTCATTCACACAGCAGAAACTGGCATGGATGGATCAATAATTAAACTCATTGACACAGCAGAAACTGGCAGGTACAGATCAATAACTAAACTCATTCAAAGGAGAAACTGGCAGGTAAGGATCAATAACTAAACTCCTTCACACAGCAGACGCTGACAGGTACAGATGAATAATTAAACTCATTCACACAGCAGACACTGGCAGGTACAGATCAATAATTTAACACATTCACACAGCTGAAACTGGCAGGTACAGGTCAATAATTAAACTCATTCCCACAGCAGACACTGGCAGGTACAGGTCAATAATTAAACTCATTCACACGGCAGACACTGGCAGGTATGGATCAATAATTAAACTCATTCACACAGCAGAAACTGGCAGGTACAGGTCAATAATTAAACTCATTCACACAGCAGAAACTGGCAGGTATGGATCAATAATTAAACTCATTCACACAGCAGATAAAGGCAGGTACAGGTCAACAATTAAACTCATTCACACAGCAGCCACTGGCAGGTACACATCAATAACTAAACTCATTCACACAGCAGAAACTGGCAGGTACAGATCAATAATTAAACTCATTCACACAGCAGATAAAGGCAGGTACAGATCAATAATTAAACTCATTCACACAGCAGACACTGGCAGGTGAAGATCAATAATTAAACCCATTCACAGCAGAAACTGGCAGGTACGGATGAATAATTAAACTCATTCACACAGCAGACACTGTCGGGGATGGATCAATAATTAAACTCATTCACACAGCAGAAACTGGCAGGTATGGATCAATAATTAAACTCATTCACACAGGAGAAACTGGCAGTTACTGATCAATAACGAAACTCATTCTCACAGCAGAAACTGGCAGGTATGGATCAATAATTAAACTCCTTCACACAGCAGACGCTGACAGGTACAGATCAATAATTAAACTCATTCACACAGCAGAAACTGCCAGGTCCAGGTCAATAATTAAAGACATTCACACAGCAGACACTGGCAGGTACAGGTCAATAATTAAACTCATTCACACAGCAGAGACTGGCAGGTACAAATCAATAATTAAACTCATTCACACAGCAGACACTGGCAGGTATGGATCAATAATTAAACTCATTCACACAATGGACACTGGCAGGTATGGATCAGAAATTAAACTGATTCACACAGCAGAAACTGGCAGGTCCAAATCAATAACTAAACTCATTCACAGGAGAAACTGGAAGCTATGGATCAATAAGTAAACTCATTCACACAGCAGAAACTGGCAGGTACAGATCAATAATTAAACTCATTCACACAGCAGAAACTGGCAGGTACGGATCAATAATTAAACTCATGCACACAGCAGACACTGATAGGTGAAGATCAATAATTAAACTCATTCACACAGCAGAAACTGGCAGGTACTGGTCAATAACTAAACTCATTCACACAGCAGAAACTGACAGGTACAGATCAATAATTAAACTCATTCACACAGCAGACACATGCAGGTACAAGTCAATAATAAAACACATTCACAAAGCAGACACTGGCAGGTACAGGTCAATAAATAATCTCATTCACACGGCAGACACTGGCAGGTACAGGTCAATAAATAATCTCATTCACACGGCAGACACTGGCAGGTTCAGGTCAATAATAAAACTCTTTCACACAGCAGAAACTGACAGTTACAGGTCAAGAATTAAACTCATTCACACAGCAGAAACTGGCAGGTACTGGTCAATAACTAAACTCATTCACACAGCAGAAACTGACAGGTACAGATCAATAATTAAACTCATTCACACAGCAGACACATGCAGGTACAGGTCAATAATAAAACTCATTCACACAGCAGACACTGGCAGGTACAGGTCAATAAATAATCTCATTCACACGGCAGACACTGGCAGGTACAGGTCAATAAATAAACTCATTCACACAGCAGAAACTGGCAGGTAGACGTCAATAACTAAACTCATTGACACAGGAGACACTGGCAGGTACAGGTCAATAATAAAACTCATTCACACAGCAGAAACTGGCAGGTACAGGTCAATAATTAAAGTCATTCACACAGCAGACACTGGCAGGTACAGATCAATAATTAAACTCATTCATACAGCAGAAACTGGCAGTTACAGGTCAATAATTAAACTCATTCACACAGCAGACGCTGGCAGGTACAGATCAATAATTAAACTCATTCACACAGCAGAAACTGGCAGTTACAGATCAATAATTAAACTGTTTCACACAGCAAAAACTGGCAGGTACAGATCAACAATTAAACTCATTCACAGGAGAAACTGGCAGGTATGGATCAAAAACTCAACTCATTCACACAGCAGACACTGGCAGGTACAGGTCAATAATTAAACTCATTCACACATCAGAAGCTGGCATGTATGGATCAATAATTAAACTCATTCACACAGCAGAAACTGGCAGGTACAGGTCAATATTTAAACTCATTCACACAGCAGGCACTATCAGGTACAGGTCAATAATTAAACTCATTCACACAGCAGAAACTGGCAGGTACAGATCAATAATTAAACTCATTCACACAGCAGAAACTGGCAGGTATGGATCAATAATTAAACTCATTCACACAGCAGAAACTGGCAGGTACAGATCAATAACTAAACTCATTCAAAGGAGAAAATGGCAGGTATGGATCAATAATTAAACTCCTTCACACAGCAGACGCTGACAGGTACAGATCAATAACTAAACTCATTCACACAGCAGACACTGGCAGGTACAGATCAATAATTAAACTCATTCACACAGCAGACACTGGCAGGTATGGATCAATAATTAAACTCATTCACACAGCAGACACTGGCAGGTAGGGATCAGTAATTAAACTGATTCACACAGCAGACACTGGCAGGTATGGATCAATAATTCAACTCATTCACACAGCTGAAACTGACAGGTACAAATCAGTAACTAAACTCATTCACAGGAGAAACTGGCAGGTATGGATCAAAAACTCAACTCATTCACACAGCAGACACTGGCAGGTACAGGTCAATAATTAAACTCATTCACACATCAGAAGCTTGCATGTATGGATCAATAATTAAACTCATTCACACAGCAGAAACTGGCAGGTACAGGTCAATATTTAAACTCATTCACACAGCAGGCACTATCAGGTACAGGTCAATAATTAAACTCATTCACACAGCAGAAACTGGCAGGTACAGATCAATAATTAAACTCATTCACACAGCAGAAACTGGCAGGTATGGATCAATAATTAAACTCATTCACACAGCAGAAACTGGCAGGTACAGATCAATAACTAAACTCATTCAAAGGAGAAACTGGCAGGTATGGATCAATAATTAAACTCCTTCACACAGCAGACGCTGACAGGTACAGATCAATAACTAAACTCATTCACACAGCAGACACTGGCAGGTACAGATCAATAATTAAACTCATTCACACAGCAGACACTGGCAGGTATGGATCAATAATTAAACTCATTCACACAGCAGACACTGGCAGGTAGGGATCAGTAATTCAACTCATTCACACAGCTGAAACTGACAGGTACAAATCATTAACTAAACTCATTCACAGGAGAAACTGGAAGCTATGGATCAATAATTAAACTCATTCACACAGCAGAAACTGGCAGGTACAGATCAATAATTAAACTCATTCACACAACAGAAACTGGCAGGGATGGATCAATAATTAAACTCATTCACACAGCAGAAACTGGCAGGTACAGATCAATAACTAAACTCATTCAAAGGAGAAACTGGCAGGTATGGATCAATAATTAAACTCATTCACACAGCAGAAACTGGCAGGTACAGATCAATAATTAAACTCATTCACACAGAAGAAACTGGCAGGGATGGATCAATAATTAAACTCATTCACACAGCAGAAACTGGCAGGTACAGATCAATAACTAAACTCATTCAAAGGAGAAACTGGCAGGTATGGATCAATAATTAAACTCCTTCACACAGCAGACGCTGACAGGTACAGATCAATAATTAAACTCATTCAAACAGCAGAAACTGCCAGGTCCAGGTCAATAATTAAACACATTCACACAGCAGACACTGGCAGGTACAGGTCAATAATTAAACTCATTCACACAGCAGAAACTGGCAGGTACAAATCAATAATTAAACTCATTCACACAGCAGACACTGGCAGGTACAGGTCAATAAATAAACTCATTCACACAGCAGAAACTGGCAGGTACAGGTCAATAATTAAAGTCATTCACACAGCAGACACTGGCAGGTACAGATCAATAATTAAACTCATTCATACAGCAGAAACTGGCAGTTACAGGTCAATAATTAAACTCATTCACACAGCAGACGCTGGCAGGTACAGATCAATAATTAAACTCATTCACACAGCAGAAACTGGCAGTTACAGATCAATAATTAAACTGTTTCACACAGCAAAAACTGGCAGGTACAGATCAACAATTAAACTCATTCACAGGAGAAACTGGCAGGTATGGATCAAAAACTCAACTCATTCACACAGCAGACACTGGCAGGTACAGGTCAATAATTAAACTCATTCACACATCAGAAGCTGGCATGTATGGATCAATAATTAAACTCATTCACACAGCAGAAACTGGCAGGTACAGGTCAATATTTAAACTCATTCACACAGCAGGCACTATCAGGTACAGGTCAATAATTAAACTCATTCACACAGCAGAAACTGGCAGGTACAGATCAATAATTAAACTCATTCACACAGCAGAAACTGGCAGGTATGGATCAATAATTAAACTCATTCACACAGCAGAAACTGGCAGGTACAGATCAATAACTAAACTCATTCAAAGGAGAAACTGGCAGGTATGGATCAATAATTAAACTCCTTCACACAGCAGACGCTGACAGGTACAGATCAATAACTAAACTCATTCACACAGCAGACACTGGCAGGTACAGATCAATAATTAAACTCATTCACACAGCAGACACTGGCAGGTATGGATCAATAATTAAACTCATTCACACAGCAGACACTGGCAGGTAGGGATCAGTAATTAAACTGATTCACACAGCAGACACTGGCAGGTATGGATCAATAATTCAACTCATTCACACAGCTGAAACTGACAGGTACAAATCATTAACTAAACTCATTCACAGGAGAAACTGGAAGCTATGGATCAATAATTAAACTCATTCACACAGCAGAAACTGGCAGGTAAAGGTCAATAATTAAACTCATTCACACAGCAGACACTGGCAGGTACAGATCAATAATTGAACTCATTCACACAGCAGACACTGGCAGGTACAGGTCAATAATTAAACTCATTCACACAGCAGAAACTGGCAGGTACAGATCAATACTTAAACTGATTCACACAGCAGACACTGGCAGGTACACGTCAATAACTAAACTCATTCACACAGCAGACGTTGGCAGGATTCGATCAATAATTAAAATCATTCACACAGCAGACACTGGCAGGTACAGATCAATAACTAAACTCATTCACAGGAGAAACTGGCAGGTATGTATCAATAACTAAACTCATTCACACAGCAGAAACTGGCAGGTACAGGTCAATAAATAAACTCATTCACGCAGCAGAAACTGGCAGGTACAGATCAATAATTAAACTCATTCAGACAGCAAAAACTGGCAGGTATGGATCAATAATTAAACTCATTCACAAAGCAGACACAGGCAGGTTCAGATCAATAATTAAACACATTCACACAGCAGACACTGGCACGTACAGGTCAATAATTAAACTCATTCACACAGCAGACACAGGCAGGTTCAGATCAATAATTAAACACATTCACACAGCAGAAACTGGCAGGTACAGATCAATAATTAAACTCATTCAGACAGCAGAAACTGGCAGGAATGGATCAATAATTAAACTCATTCACATAGCAGACACTGGCAGGTACAGATCAATAATTAAACTCATTCACACAGCAGACACTGGCAGGTACAGATCAATAATTAAACTCATTCACACAGCAGACACTGGCAGGTACAGATCAATAATTAAACTCATTCGCACAGCAGAAACTGGCAGGTACAGATCAATAATTAAACTCATGCACACAGCAGACACTGGCAGGTGAAGATCAATAATTAAACCCATTCACAGCAGAAACTGGCAGGTATGGATCAATAATTAAACTCATTCACACAGCAGAGACTGGCAGGTATGGATCAATAATTAAACTCATTCACACAGCAGACACTGGAAGATACAGGTCAATAATTAAAATCATTCACACATCAGAAACTAGCAGGTACACATCAACAATTAAACTCATCCACACAGCAGAAACTGGACGGTACGAATCTTTAATTAAACTCATTCACTGCAGAAACTGGCAGGTACAGGTCAATAATTAAACTCATTCACACAGCAGTCACTGGAAGGTATGGATCAATAATTAAACTGATTCACACAGCAGAAACTGGCAGGTACAGATCAATAATTAAACTCATTCACACAGCAGAAACTGGCAGGGATGGATCAATAATTAAACTCATTCACACAGCAGAAACTGGCAGGTACAGATCAATAACTAAACTCATTCAAAGGAGAAACTGGCAGGTATGGATCAATAATTAAACTCCTTCACACAGCAGACGCTGACAGGTACAGATCAATAATTAAACTCATTCAAACAGCAGAAACTGCCAGGTCCAGGTCAATAATTAAACACATTCACACAGCAGACACTGGCAGGTACAGGTCAATAATTAAACTCATTCACACAGCAGAAACTGGCAGGTACAAATCAATAATTAAACTCATTCACACAGCAGACACTGGCAGGTATGGATCAATAATTAAACTCATTCACACAGCAGACACTGGCAGGTATGGATCAGTAATTAAACTGATTCACACAGCATAAACTGGCAGGTACAAATCAATAACTAAACTCATTCACAGGAGAAACTGGAAGCTATGGATCAATAATTAAACTCATTCACACAGCAGAAACTGGCAGGTACAGATCAATAATTGAACTCATTCACACAGCAGAAACTGGCAGGTACAGGTCAATAATTAAACTCATTCACACAGCAGAAACTGGCAGGTACAGATCAATAATTAAACTCATGCACACAGCAGACACTGGCAGGTGAAGATCAATAATTAAACTCATTCACACAGCAGAAACTGGCAGGTACTGGTCAATAACTAAACTCATTCACACAATAGAAACTGGCCGGTATGGATCAATAACTAAACTCATTCACACAGCAGAAACTGACAGGTACAGATCAATAATTAAACTCATTCACACAGCAGACACATGCAGGTACAGGTCAATAATAAAACACATTCACAAAGCAGACACTGGCAGGTACAGGTCAATAAATAATCTCATTCACACGGCAGACACTGGCAGGTACAGGTCAATAAATAATCTCATTCACACGGCAGACACTGGCAGGTTCAGGTCAATAATAAAACTCATTCACACAGCAGAAACTGGCAGTTACAGGTCAATAATTAAACTCATTCACACAGCAGAAACTGGCAGGTACTGGTCAATAACTAAACTCATTCATACAGCAGAAACTGACAGGTACAGATCAATAATTAAACTCATTCGCACAGCAGATAAAGGCAGGTACAGATCAATAATTAAACTCATTCACACAGCAGACACTGGCAGGTGAAGATCAATAATTAAACCCATTCACAGCAGAAACTGGCAGGTACAGGTCAATAATTGAACTCATTCACACAGCAGAAACTGGCAGGTACAGGTCAATAATTAAACTCATTCACACAGCAGAAACTGGCAGGTACGGATCAATAATTAAACTCATGCACACAGCAGACACTGGCAGGTGAAGATCAATAATTAAACTCATTCACACAGCAGAAACTGGCAGGAACTGGTCAATAACTAAACTCATTCACACTGCAGAAACTGACAGGTACAGATCAATAATTCAACTCATTCACACAGCAGACACATGCAGGTACAGGTCAATAATAAAACTCATGCACACAGCAGACACTGGCAGGTGAAGATCAATAATTAAACCCATTCACAGCAGAAACTGGCAGGTATGGATCAATAATTAAACTCATTCACACAGCAGAGACTGGCAGGTATGGATCAATAATTAAACTCATTCACACAGCAGACACTGGAAGATACAGGTCAATAATTAAAATCATTCACACATCAGAAACTAGCAGGTACACATCAACAATTAAACTCATCCACACAGCAGAAACTGGACGGTACGAATCTTTAATTAAACTCATTCACTGCAGAAACTGGCAGGTACAGGTCAATAATTAAACTCATTCACACTGCAGACACTGGCAGGTATGGATCAATAATTAAACTCATTCACACAGCAGTCACTGGAAGGTATGGATCAATAATTAAACTGATTCACACAGCAGAAACTGGCAGGTACAGATCAATAATTAAACTCATTCACACAGCAGAAACTGGAAGGGCCAGATCAATAACTAAACTCATTCAAAGGAGAAACTGGCAGGTATGGATCAATAATTAAACTCCTTCACACAGCAGACGCTGACAGGTACAGATCAATAATTAAACTCATTCACACAGCAGAAACTGCCAGGTCCAGGTCAATAATTAAACACATTCACACAGCAGACACTGGCAGGTACAGGTCAATAATTAAACTCATTCACACAGCAGAAACTGGCAGGTACAAATCAATAATTAAACTCATTCACACAGCAGACACTGGCAGGTATGGATCAATAATTAAACTCATTCACACAGCAGACACTGGCAGGTATGGATCAGTAATTAAACTGATTCACACAGCATAAACTGGCAGGTACAAATCAATAACTAAACTCATTCACAGGAGAAACTGGAAGCTATGGATCAATAATTAAACTCATTCACACAGCAGAAACTGGCAGGTACAGATCAATAATTGGACTCATTCACACAGCAGAAACTGGCAGGTACTGGTCAATAATTAAACTTATTCACACAGCAGAAACTGGCAGGTACAGATCAATAATTAAAATCATGCACACAGCAGACACTGGCAGGTGAAGATCAATAATTAAACTCATTCACACAGCAGAAACTGGCAGGTACTGGTCAATAACTAAACTCATTCACACAATAGAAACTGGCAGGTATGGATCAATAACTAAACTCATTCACACAGCAGAAACTGACAGGTACAGATCAATAATTAAACTCATTCACACAGCGGACACATGCAGGTACAGGTCAATAATAAAACACATTCACAAAGCAGACACTGGCAGGTACAGGTCAATAAATAATCTCATTCACACGGCAGACACTGGCAGGTACAGGTCAATAAATAATCTCATTCACACGGCAGACACTGGCAGGTTCAGGTCAATAATAAAACTCATTCACACAGCAGAAACTGGCAGTTACAGGTCAATAATTAAACTCATTCGCACAGCAGATAAAGGCAGGTACAGATCAATAATTAAACTCATTCACACAGCAGACACTGGCAGGTGAAGATCAATAATTAAACCCATTCACAGCAGAAACTGGCAGGTATGGATCAATAATTAAACTCATTCACACAGCAGAGACTGGCAGGTATGGATCAATAATTAAACTCATTCACACAGCAGACACTGGTAGATACAGGTCAATAATTAAAATCATTCACACATCAGAAACTAGCAGGTACACATCAACAATTAAACTCATCCACACAGCAGAAACTGGACGGTACGGATCTTTAATTAAACTCATTCACTGCAGAAACTGGCAGGTACAGGTCAATAATTAAACTCATTCACACTGCAGACACTTGCAGGTATGGATCAATAATTAAACTCATTCACACAGCAGTCACTGGAAGGTATGGATCAATAATTAAACTGATTCACACAGCAGAAAGTGGCAGGTACAGATCAATAATTAAACTCATTCACACAGCAGAAACTGGCAGGGATGGATCAATAATTAAACTCATTCACACAGCAGAAACTGGCAGGTACAGATCAATAACTAAACTTATTCAAAGGAGAAACTGGCAGGTATGGATCAATAATTAAACTCCTTCACACAGCAGACGCTGACAGGTACAGATCAATAATTAAACTCATTCACACAGCAGAAACTGCCAGGTCCAGGTCAATAATTAAACACATTCACACAGCAGACACTGGCAGGTACAGGTCAATAATTAAACTCATTCACAGAGCAGACACTGGCAGGTATGGATCAATAATTAAACTCATTCACACAGCAGACACTGGCAGGTACAGGTCAATAATTAAACTCATTCCCACAGCAGAAACTGGCAGGCACAGATCAATATTTAAACTCATTCTCACAGCAGAGACTGGCAGGTACAAATCAATAACTAAACTGATTCACACAGCAGACACTGGCAGGTATGGATCAATAATTCAACTCATTGACACAGCAGAAACTGGCAGGTACAAATCAATAACTAAACTCATTCACAGGAGAAACTGGAAGCTATGGATCAATAATTAAACTCATTCACACAGCAGAAACTGGCAGGTACAGATCAATAATTGAACTCATTCACACAGCAGAAACTGGCAGGTACAGGTCAATAATTAAACTCATTCACACAGCAGAAACTGGCAGGTACGGATCAATAATTAAACTCATGCACACAGCAGACACTGGCAGGTGAAGATCAATAATTAAACTCATTCACACAGCAGAAACTGGCAGGTACTGGTCAATAACTAAACTCATTCACACTGCAGAAACTGACAGGTACAGATCAATAATTCAACTCATTCACACAGCAGACACATGCAGGTACAGGTCAATAATAAAACTCATTCACACAGCAGACACTGGCAGGTACAGGTCAATAAATAATCTCATTCACACGGCAGACTCTGGCAGGTACAGGTCAATAAATAAACTCATTCACACAGCAGAAACTGGCGGGTACAGGTCAATAATAAAACTCATTCACACAGCAGAAACTGGCAGGTACAGGTCAATAATTAAACTCATTCACACAGCAGACACTGGCAGGTATGGATCAATAATTAAACTCATTCACACAGCAAAAACTGGCAGGTACAGATCAAGAACGAAACTCATTCACAGGAGAAACTGGCAGGTACAGATCAATAATTAAACTCGTTCACACAGCAGACACTGGCAGGTGAAGATCAATAACTAAACTCATTCACGCAGCAGAAACTGGCAGGTATGGATCAATAATTAAACTCGTTCACACAGCAGACACTGGCAGGTGAAGATCAATAATTAAACTCATTCACGCAGAAGAAACTGGCAGGTACTGCTCAATAATTAAACTCATTTGCACAGCAGAAACTGGCAGGTACAGATCAATAATTAAACTCATTCACACAGCAGAAAATGGCAGGTACGGATCAATAATTAAACTCATTGACACAGCAGAAACTGGCAGGTACAGGTCAATAATTAAACTCATTCACACAGCAGAAACTGGCAGGTACGGATCAATAATTAAACTCATTCACACAGCAGACACTGGTAGGGACAGGTCAATAATTAAACTCATTCACACAGCCGAAACTGGCAGGTACAGGTCAATAATTAAACTCATTCACACAGCAGAAACTGGCAGTTACAGATCAATAATTAAACTCATTCACACAGCAGAAACTGGCAGGGATGGATCAATAATTAAACTCATTGACACAGCAGAAACTGGCAGGTACAGATCAATAACTAAACTCATTCAAAGGAGAAACTGGCAGGTAAGGATCAATAACTAAACTCCTTCACACAGCAGACGCTGACAGGTACAGATGAATAATTAAACTCATTCACACAGCAGAAACTGGCAGGTACAGGTCAATAATTAAACTCATTCACACAGCAGAAACTGGCAGGTACAGATCAATAATTAAACTCATTCACACAGCAGACACTGGCAGGTATGGATCAAGAACTAAACTCATTCACACAGCAGACACTGGCAGGTATGGATCAATAATTCAACTCATTCACACAGCAGACACTGGCAGGTATGGATCAATAATTCAAATCATTCACACAGCAGACACTGGCAGGTACAAATCAATAACTAAACTCATTCACAGGAGAAACTGGAAGCTATGGATCAATAATTAAACTCATTCACACAGCAGAAACTGGCAGGTACAGATCAATAATTGAACTCATTCACACAGCAAAAACTGGCAGGTATGGATCAATAATTAAACTCATTCACACAGCAGAAACTGGCAGGTACTAGTCAATAACTAAACTCATTCACACAGTAGAAACTGGCAGGTACTGGTCAATAACTAAACTCATTCACACAGCAGAAACTGGCAGGTACTAGTCAATAACTAAACTCATTCACACAGCAGAAACTGGCAGGTGAAGATCAATAATTAAACTCAATCAAACAGCAGAAACTGGCAGGTACAGATCAATAATTAAACTCATTCACACAGCAGACACATGCAGGTACAGGTCAATAATAAAACTCATTCACACAGCAGACACTGGCAGGAACAGGTAAACAAATAATCTCATTCACACGGCAGACACTGGCAGGTACAGGTCAATAAATAAACTCATTCACACAGCAGAAACTGGCAGGTAGACGTCAATAACTAAACTCATTCACACAGGAGACACTGGCAGGTACAGGTCAATAATAAAACTCATTCACACAGCAGACACTGGCAGGTACAGATCAATAATTAAACTCATTTATACCGCAGAAACTGGCAGTTACAGGTCAATAATTAAACTCATTCACACAGCAGACGCTGGCAGGTACAGATCAATAATTAAACTCATTTACACAGCAGAGACTGGCAGGTACAGGTCAATAATTAAACTCATTCACACAGCAGACACTGGCTGGTACAGATCAATAATTTAACACATTCACACAGCTGAAACTGGCAGGTACAGGTCAATAATTAAACTCATTCCCACAGCAGAAACTGGCAGGCACGGATCAATAATTAAACTCATTCACACAGCAGACACTGGCAGGTACAAATCAATAACTAAACTGATTCACACAGCAGACACTGGCAGGTATGGATCAATAATTCAACTCATTCACACAGCAGAAACTGGCAGGTACAAATCAATAACTAAACTCATTCACACAGCAGAAACTGGAAGCTATGGATCAATAATTAAACTCATTCACACAGCAGAAACTGGCAGGTACTGATGAATAACGAAACTCATTCACACAGCAGAAACTGGCAGGTATGGATCAATAATTAAACTCATTCACACAGCAGACACTGGCAGGTACAGGTCAATAATTAAACTCATTCACACAGCAGACACTGGCAGGTACAGGTCAATAATTAAACTCATTCACACAGCAGACACTGGCAGGTACAGGTCAATAATTAAACTCATTCACACAGCAGAAACTGGCAGGTACAGATCAATAGTTAAACTCATTCACACAGCAGACACTGGCAGGTACAGGTCAATAAATAATCTCATTCACACGGCAGACACTGGCAGGTACAGCTCAATAAATAAACTCATTCACACAGCAGAAACTGGCAGGTAGACATCAATAACTAAACTCATTCACACAGGAGACACTGGCAGGAACAGGTCAATAAATAATCTCATTCACACAGGAGACACTGGCTGGTACAGGTCAATAATAAAACTCATTCACACAGCAGAAACTGGCAGGTACAGGTCAATAATTAAAGTCATTCAAACAGCAGACACTGGCAGGTACAGATCAATAATTAAACTCATTCACACAGCAGAAACTGGCAGTTACAGATCAATAATTAAACTGTTTCACACAGCAAAAACTGGCAGGTACAGAACAATAACGAAACTCATTCACAGGAGAAACTGGCAGGTATGGATCAATAATTAAACTCGTTCACACAGCAGACACTGGCAGGTACAGATCAATAATTAAACTCATTCACACAGCAGACACTGGCAGGTACAGATCAATAATTTAACACATTCACACAGCTGAAACTGGCAGGTACAGGTCAATAATTAAACTCATTCCCACAGCAGAAACTGGCAGGCACAGATCAATAATTAAACTCATTCACACAGCAGAAACTGGCAGGTACAGGTCAATAATTAAACTCATTCCCACAGCAGAAACTGGCAGGCACAGATCAATAATTAAACTCATTCACACAGCAGACACTGGCAGGTACAGGACAATAACTAAACTCATTCACACAGCAGAAACTGGCAGGTACAGATCAATAATTAAACTCATTCACACAGCAGACACTGGCAGGTACAAGTCAATAACTAAACTCATTCACACAGCAGAAACTGGCAGGTACAGAAAAATAATTAAACTCATTCACACAGCAGAAACTGGCAGGTACAGGTCAATAACTAAACTCATTCACACAGCAGACACTGCCAGGTACAGATCAATAATTAACCTCATTCACACAGCAGAAACTGGCAGGTACAGATCAATAATTAAACTCATTCACACAGCAGACAAAGGCAGGTACAGGTCAATAACTAAACTCATTCACACAGCAGAAACTGGCAGGTACAGATCAATAATTAAACTCATTCACAGCAAAAACTGGCAGGTCCAGATCAAGAATTAAACTCATTCACACAGCAGAAACTGGCAGGTATGGATCAAGAATTAAACTCATACACATAGCTGAAACTGGCAGGTACAGATCAATAATTAAACTCATTCACACAGCAGAAACTGGCAGGTACAGGTCAATAATTAAACTCATTCACACAGCAGACACTGGCAGGTACAAGTCAATAACTAAACTCATTCACACAACAGAAACTGGCAGGTGCAGAAAAATAATTAAACTCATTCACACAGCAAAAACTGGCAGGTCCAGATCAAGAATTAAACTAATTTAGAAAGCAGAAACTGGCAGGTATGGATCAAGAATTAAACTCATACACATAGCTGAAACTGGCAGGTACCGATCAATAATTAAACTCATTCACACAGTAGAAACTGGCACGTACAGGTCAATAATTAAACTCATTCACACAGCAGAAACTGGCAGGTACAGATCAATAATTAAACTCATTCAGACAGCAGAAACTGGCAGGTATGGATCAATATTTAACTCATTCACACAGCAGAAACTGGCAGGTACAGATCAATAATTAAACTCATTCACACAGCAGCAACTGGCAGGTACAGATCAATAATTAAACTCATTCACACAGCAGACGCTGGCAGATACAGATCAACAATTAAACTCATTCACACAGCAGAAACTGGCAGGTACACATCAATAACTAACCACATTCACATAGCAGACGCTGGCAGGTACAGATCAACAATTAAACTCATTCACACAGCAGAAACTGGCAGGTACAGATCAACAATTAAACTCATTCACACAGCAGAAACTGGCAGGTACAGATCAATAATTAAAATCATTCACAGGAGAAACTGGCAGGTATGGATCAATAATTAACCTCATTCACACAGCAGAAACTGGCAGGTACAGGTCAATAATTAAACTCATTCACACAGCAGACACTGGCAGGTACAGATCAATAATTAAACTCATTCACACAGCAGAAACTGGCAGGTACAGGTCAAGAATTAAACTCATTCACACAGCAGACACTGGCAGGTACAAGTCAATAACTAAACTCATTCACACAACAGAAACTGGCAGGTGCTGAAAAATAATTAAACTCATTCACACAGCAAAAACTGGCAGGTCCAGATCAAGAATTAAACTCATTTAGAAAGCAGAAACTGGCAGGTATGGATCAAGAATTAAACTCATACACATAGCTGAAACTGGCAGGTACAGATCAATAATTAAACTCATTCACACAGTAGAAACTGGCACGTACAGGTCAATAATTAAACTCATTCACACAGCAGAAACTGGCAGGTACAGATCAATAATTAAACTCATTCAGACAGCAGAAACTGGCAGGTATGGATCAATATTTAACTCATTCACACAGCAGAAACTGACAGGTACAGATCAATAATTAAACTCATTCACACAGCAGAAACTGGCAGGTACAGATCAATAATTAAACTCATTCACACAGCAGACGCTGGCAGATACAGATCAACAATTAAACTCATTCACACAGCAGAAACTGGCAGGTACACATCAATAACTAACCACATTCACATAGCAGACGCTGGCAGGTACAGATCAACAATTAAACTCATTCACACAGCAGAAACTGGCAGGTACAGATCAACAATTAAACTCATTCACACAGCAGAAACTGGCAGGTACAGATCAATAATTAAACTCATTCACACAGCAGAGACTGGCAGGTAGAGGTCAATAACTAAAATCATTCACAGGAGAAACTGGCAGGTATGGATCAATAATAAAACTCATTCACACAGCAGAAACTGGCAGGTACAGATCAATACTGAAACTCATTCGCACAGGAGAAACTGGCATGTATGGATCAATAATTAAACTCATTCACACAGCAGAAACTGGCAGGTACAGATCAATAATTAAACTCATTCACACAGCAGACTCTGGCAGGTAAAGGTCAATGATTAAACTCATTCACACAGCAGAAACTGGCAGGTCCAGATCAATAATTAAACTCATTCACAGGAGAAACTGGCAGGTATGGATCAATAATTAACCTCATTCACACAGCAGAAACTGGCAGGTACAGGTCAATAATTAAACTCATTCACACAGCTGACACAGGCAGGTACAGGACAATAACTAAACTCATTCACACAGCAGAAACTGGCAGGTACAGATCAATAATTAACCTCATTCACACAGCAGAAACTGACAGGTACAGATCAATAATTAAACTCATTCACACAGCAGAAACTGGCAGGTACAGGTCAATAATTAAACTCATTCACACAGCAGACACTGGCAGGTACAGGTCAATAACTAAAATCATTCACACAGCAGAAACTGGCATGTATGGATCAATAATTAAACTCATTCACACAGCAGAAACTGGCAGGTACGGATCAATAATTAAACTGATTCACACAGCAGACACTGGCAGGTACAGGTCAATAATTAAACTCATTCACACAGCAGAAACTGCCAGGTACAGATCAATAATTAACCTCATTCACACAGCAGAAACTGGCAGGTACAGATCAATAATTAAACTCATTCACACAGCAGAAACTGGCAGGTACAGGTCAATAATTAAACTCATTCACAGGAGGAACTGGCAGGTATGGATCAATAATAAACCTCATTCACACAGCAGAAACGGACAGGTACAGGTCAATAATTAAATTCATTCACACAGCAGAAACTGGCAGGTACAGGTCAATAATTAAACTCATTCACACAGCAGAAACTGGCAGGTACAGATCAATAATTAACCTCATTCACACAGCAGAAACTGGCAGGTACAGATCAATAATTAAACTCATTCACACAGCAGACAAAGGCAGGTACAGGTCAATAACTAAACTCATTCACACAGCAGAAACTGGCAGGTACAGATCAATAATTAAACTCATTCACAGGAGAAACTGGCAGGTATGGATCAATAATTAACCTCATTCACACAGCAGAAACTGGCAGGTACAGGTCAATAATTAAACTCATTCACACAGCAGACACTGGCAGGTACAGATCAATAATTAAACTCATTCACACAGCAGAAACTGGCAGGTACAGGTCAATAATTAAACTCATTCACACAGCAGACACTGGCAGGTACAAGTCAATAACTAAACTCATTCACACAACAGAAACTGGCAGGTGCAGAAAAATAATTAAACTCATTCACACAGCAAAAACTGGCAGGTCCAGATCAATAATTAAACTCATTTAGAAAGCAGAAACTGGCAGGTACGGATCAAGAATTAAAATCATACACATAGCTGAAACTGGCAGGTACAGATCAATAATTAAACTCATTCACACAGTAGAAACTGGCACGTACAGGTCAATAATTAAACTCATTCACACAGCAGAAACTGGCAGGTACAGATCAATAATTAAACTCATTCAGACAGCAGAAACTGGCAGGTATGGATCAATATTTAACTCATTCACACAGCAGAAACTGGCAGGTACAGATCAATAATTAAACTCATTCACACAGCAGAAACTGGCAGGTACAGGTCAATAATTAAACTCATTCACACAGCAGACACTGGCAGGTACAGATCAATAATTAAACTCATTCACACAGCAGACAAAGGCAGGGACAGGTCAATAACTAAACTCATTCACACAGCAGAAACTGGCAGGTACAGATCCATAATTAAACTCATTCACACAGCAAAAACTGGCAGGTACAGGTCAATAATTAAACTCATTCACACAGCAGACACTGGCAGGTACAGATCAATAATTAAACTCATTCACACAGCAGACAAAGGCAGGGACAGGTCAATAACTAAACTCATTCACACAGCAGAAACTGGCAGGTACAGATCAATAATTAAACTCATTCACAGGAGAAACTGGCAGGTATGGATCAATAATTAATCTCATTCACACAGCAGAAACTGGCAGGTACAGGTCAATAATTAAACTCATTCACACAGCAGACACTGGCAGGTACAGATCAATAATTAAACTCATTCACACAGCAGAAACTGGCAGGTACAGGTCAATAATTAAACTCATTCACACAGCAGACACTGGCAGGTACAAGTCAATAACTAAACTCATTCACACAACAGAAACTGGCAGGTGCAGAAAAATAATTAAACTCATTCACACAGCAAAAACTGGCAGGTCCAGATCAATAATTAAACTCATTTAGAAAGCAGAAACTGGCAGGTACGGATCAAGAATTAAAATCATACACATAGCTGAAACTGGCAGGTACAGGTCAATAATTAAACTCATTCACACAGCAGAAACTGGCAGGTACAGATCAATAATTAAACTCATTCACACAACAGAAACTGGCAGGTGCAGAAAAATAATTAAACTCATTCACACAGCAAAAACTGGCAGGTCCAGATCAATAATTAAACTCATTTAGAAAGCAGAAACTGGCAGGTATGGATCAAGAATTAAACTCATACACATAGCTGAAACTGGCAGGTACAGATCAATAATTAAACTCATTCACACAGTAGAAAATGGCACGTACAGGTCAATAATTAAACTCATTCACACAGCAGAAACTGGCAGGTACAGATCAATAATTAAACTCATTCAGACAGCAGAAACTGGCAGGTATGGATCAATATTTAACTCATTCACACAGCAGAAACTGGCATGTACAGATCAATAATTAAACTCATTCACACAGCAGAAACTGGCAGGTACAGATCAATAATTAAACTCATTCACACAGCAGACGCTGGCAGATACAGATCAACAATTAAACTCATTCACACAGCAGAAACTGGCAGGTAAACATCAATAACTAACCACATTCACATAGCAGACGCTGGCAGGTACAGATCAACAATTAAACTCATTCACACAGCAGAAACTGGCAGGTACAGATCAACAATTAAACTCATTCACACAGCAGAAACTGGCAGGTACACATTAATAACTAAACTCATTCACACAGCAGACGCTGGCAGGTACAGATCAACAATTAAACTCATTCTCACTGCAGAAACTGGCAGGTACAGATCAATAATTAAACTCATTCACACAGCAGAAACTGGCAGGTACAGATCAATAATTAAACTCATTCACACAGCAGAGACTGGCAGGTAGAGGTCAATAACTAAAATCATTCACAGGAGAAACTGGCAGGTATGGATTAATAATAAAACTCATTCACACAGCAGAAACTGGCAGGTACAGATCAATACTTAAACTCATTCGCACAGGAGAAACTGGCATGTATGGATCAATAATTAAACTCATTCACACAGCAGAAACTGGCAGTGACAGATCAATAATTAAACTCATTCACACAGCAGAAACTGGCAGGTACAGGTCAATAATTAAACTCATTCACACAGCAGAAACTGGCAGGTCCAGATCAATAATTAAACTCATTCACAGGAGAAACTGGCAGGTATGGATCAATAATTAACCTCATTCACACAGCAGAAACTGGCAGGTACAGGTCAATAATTAAACTCATTCACACAGCAGACACAGGCAGGTACAGGACAATAACTAAACTCATTCACACAGCAGAAACTGGCAGGTACAGATCAATAATTAAACTCATTCACACAGCAGAAACTGACAGGTACAGATCAATAATTAAACTCATTCACACAGCAGAAACTGGCAGGTACAGGTGAATAATTAAACTCATTCACACAGCAGACACTGGCAGGTACAGGTCAATAACTAAAATCATTCACACAGCAGAAACTGGCATGTATGGATCAATAATTAAACTCATTCACACAGCAGAAACTGGCAGGTACGGATCAATAATTAAACTGATTCACACAGCAGACACTGGCAGGTACGGGTCAATAATTAAACTCATTCACACAGCAGAAACTGCCAGGTACAGATCAATAATTAACCTCATTCACACAGCAGAAACTGGCAGGTACAGGTCAATAATTAAACTCATTCACAGGAGAAACTGGCAGGTACGGGTCAATAATTAAATTCATTCACACAGCAGAAACTGGCAGGTACAGGTCAATAATTAAACTCATTCACACAGCAGAAACTGGCAGGTACAGGTCTATAATTAAACTCATTCACACAGCAGACACTGGCAGGTACAGATCAATAATTAAACTCATTCACACAGTAGACACAGGCAGGAACAGGTCAATAACTAAACTCATTCACACAGCAGAAACTGGCAGGGATAGATCAATAATTAACCTCATTCACACAGCAGAAACTGGCAGGTACAGATCCATAATTAAACTCATTCAAACAGCAGAAACTGGCAGGTACAGGTCAATAATTAAACTCATTCACACAGCAGACACTGGCAGGTACAGATCAATAATTAAACTCATTCACACAGCAGAAACTGGCAGGTACAGATCAATAATTAAACTCATTCACACAGCAGACAAAGGCAGGTACAGGTCAATAACTAAACTCATTCACACAGCAGAAACTGGCAGGTACAGATCAATAATTAAACTCATTCACAGGAGAAACTGGCAGGTATGGATCAATAATTAACCTCATTCACACAGCAGAAACTGGCAGGTACAGGTCAATAATTAAACTCATTCACACAGCAGACACTGGCAGGTACAGATCAATAATTAAACTCATTCACACAGCAGAAACTTGCAGGTACAGGTCAATAATTAAACTCATTCACACAGCAGACACTGGCAGGTACAAGTCAATAACTAAACTCATTCACACAACAGAAACTGGCAGGTGCAGAAAAATAATTAAACTCATTCACACAGCAAAAACTGGCAGGTCCAGATCAATAATTAAACTCATTTAGAAAGCAGAAACTGGCAGGTACGGATCAAGAATTAAAATCATACACATAGCTGAAACTGGCAGGTACAGATCAATAATTAAACTCATTCACACAGCAGAAACTGGCACGCACAGGTCAATAATTAAACTCATTCACACAGCAGAAACTGGCAGGTACAGATCAATAATTAAACTCATTCACACAACAGAAACTGGCAGGTGCAGAAAAATAATTCAACTCATTCACACAGCAAAAACTGGCAGGTCCAGATCAATAATTAAACTCATTTAGAAAGCAGAAACTGGCAGGTATGGATCAAGAATTTAACTCATACACATAGCTGAAACTGACAGGTACAGATCAATAATTAAACTCATTCACACAGTAGAAACTGGCACGTACAGGTCAATAATTAAACTCATTCACACAGCAGAAACTGGCAGGTACAGATCAATAATTAAACTCATTCAGACAGCAGAAACTGGCAGGTATGGATCAATATTTAACTCATTCACACAGCAGAAACTGGCAGGTACAGATCAATAATTAAACTCATTCACACAGCCGAAACTGGCAGGTACAGATCAATAATTAAACTCATTCACACAGCAGACGCTGGCAGATACAGATCAACAATTAAACTCATTCACACAGCAGAAACTGGCAGGTACACATCAATAACTAACCACATTCACATAGCAGACGCTGGCAGGTACAGATCAACAATTAAACTCATTCACACAGCAGAAACTGGCAGGTACAGATCAACAATTAAACTCATTCACACAACAGAAACTGGCAGGTACACATCAAGAACTAAACTCATTCACACAGCAGACGCTGGCAGGTACAGATCAACAATTAAACTCATTCACACAGCAGAAACTGGCAGGTACAGATCAACAATTAAACTCATTCACACAGCAGAAACTGGCAGGTACAGATCAATAATTAAACTCATTCACACAGCAGAAACTGGCAGGTACAGATCAATAATTAAACTCATTCACACAGCAGAGACTGGCAGGTAGAGGTCAATAACTAAAATCATTCACAGGAGAAACTGGCAGGTATGGATCAATAATAAAACTCATTCACACAGCAGAAACTGGCAGGTACAGATCAATACTTAAACTCATTCGCACAGGAGAAACTGGCATGTATGGATCAATAATTAAACTCATTCACACCGCAGAAACTGGCAGGTACAGATCAATAATTAAACTCATTCACACAGCAGAAACTGGCAGGTACAGGTCAATAATTAAACTCATTCACACAGCAGACACTGGCAGGTACAAGTCAATAACTAAACTCATTCACACAACAGAAACTGGCAGGTGCAGAAAAATAATTAAACTCATTCACACAGCAAAAACTGGCAGGTCCAGATCAATAATTAAACTCATTTAGAAAGCAGAAACTGGCAGGTACGGATCAAGAATTAAAATCATACACATAGCTGAAACTGGCAGGTACAGATCAATAATTAAACTCATTCACACAGCAGAAACTGGCACGCACAGGTCAATAATTAAACTCATTCACACAGCAGAAACTGGCAGGTACAGATCAATAATTAAACTCATTCACACAACAGAAACTGGCAGGTGCAGAAAAATAATTAAACTCATTCACACAGCAAAAACTGGCAGGTCCAGATCAATAATTAAACTCATTTAGAAAGCAGAAACTGGCAGGTATGGATCAAGAATTAAACTCATACACATAGCTGAAACTGGCAGGTACCGATCAATAATTAAACTCATTCACACAGTAGAAAATGGCACGTACAGGTCAATAATTAAACTCATTCACACAGCAGAAACTGGCAGGTACAGATCAATAATTAAACTCATTCAGACAGCAGAAACTGGCAGGTATGGATCAATATTTAACTCATTCACACAGCAGAAACTGGCATGTACAGATCAATAATTAAACTCATTCACACAGCAGAAACTGGCAGGTACAGATCAATAATTAAACTCATTCACACAGCAGACGCTGGCAGATACAGATCAACAATTAAACTCATTCACACAGCAGAAACTGGCAGGTACACATCAATAACTAACCACATTCACATAGCAGACGCTGGCAGGTACAGATCAACAATTAAACTCATTCACACAGCAGAAACTGGCAGGTACAGATCAACAATTAAACTCATTCACACAGCAGAAACTGGCAGGTACACATTAATAACTAAACTCATTCACACAGCAGACGCTGGCAGGTACAGATCAACAATTAAACTCATTCTCACTGCAGAAACTGGCAGGTACAGATCAATAATTAAACTCATTCACACAGCAGAAACTGGCAGGTACAGATCAATAATTAAACTCATTCACACAGCAGAGACTGGCAGGTAGAGGTCAATAACTAAAATCATTCACAGGAGAAACTGGCAGGTATGGATTAATAATAAAACTCATTCACACAGCAGAAACTGGCAGGTACAGATCAATACTTAAACTCATTCGCACAGGAGAAACTGGCATGTATGGATCAATAATTAAACTCATTCACACAGCAGAAACTGGCAGTGACAGATCAATAATTAAACTCATTCACACAGCAGAAACTGGCAGGTACAGGTCAATAATTAAACTCATTCACACAGCAGAAACTGGCAGGTCCAGATCAATAATTAAACTCATTCACAGGAGAAACTGGCAGGTATGGATCAATAATTAACCTCATTCACACAGCAGAAACTGGCAGGTACAGGTCAATAATTAAACTCATTCACACAGCAGACACAGGCAGGTACAGGACAATAACTAAACTCATTCACACAGCAGAAACTGGCAGGTACAGATCAATAATTAAACTCATTCACACAGCAGAAACTGACAGGTACAGATCAATAATTAAACTCATTCACACAGCAGAAACTGGCAGGTACAGGTGAATAATTAAACTCATTCACACAGCAGACACTGGCAGGTACAGGTCAATAACTAAAATCATTCACACAGCAGAAACTGGCATGTATGGATCAATAATTAAACTCATTCACACAGCAGAAACTGGCAGGTACGGATCAATAATTAAACTGATTCACACAGCAGACACTGGCAGGTACGGGTCAATAATTAAACTCATTCACACAGCAGAAACTGCCAGGTACAGATCAATAATTAACCTCATTCACACAGCAGAAACTGGCAGGTACAGGTCAATAATTAAACTCATTCACAGGAGAAACTGGCAGGTACGGGTCAATAATTAAATTCATTCACACAGCAGAAACTGGCAGGTACAGGTCAATAATTAAACTCATTCACACAGCAGAAACTGGCAGGTACAGGTCTATAATTAAACTCATTCACACAGCAGACACTGGCAGGTACAGATCAATAATTAAACTCATTCACACAGTAGACACAGGCAGGAACAGGTCAATAACTAAACTCATTCACACAGCAGAAACTGGCAGGGATAGATCAATAATTAACCTCATTCACACAGCAGAAACTGGCAGGTACAGATCCATAATTAAACTCATTCAAACAGCAGAAACTGGCAGGTACAGGTCAATAATTAAACTCATTCACACAGCAGACACTGGCAGGTACAGATCAATAATTAAACTCATTCACACAGCAGAAACTGGCAGGTACAGATCAATAATTAAACTCATTCACACAGCAGACAAAGGCAGGTACAGGTCAATAACTAAACTCATTCACACAGCAGAAACTGGCAGGTACAGATCAATAATTAAACTCATTCACAGGAGAAACTGGCAGGTATGGATCAATAATTAACCTCATTCACACAGCAGAAACTGGCAGGTACAGGTCAATAATTAAACTCATTCACACAGCAGACACTGGCAGGTACAGATCAATAATTAAACTCATTCACACAGCAGAAACTTGCAGGTACAGGTCAATAATTAAACTCATTCACACAGCAGACACTGGCAGGTACAAGTCAATAACTAAACTCATTCACACAACAGAAACTGGCAGGTGCAGAAAAATAATTAAACTCATTCACACAGCAAAAACTGGCAGGTCCAGATCAATAATTAAACTCATTTAGAAAGCAGAAACTGGCAGGTACGGATCAAGAATTAAAATCATACACATAGCTGAAACTGGCAGGTACAGATCAATAATTAAACTCATTCACACAGCAGAAACTGGCACGCACAGGTCAATAATTAAACTCATTCACACAGCAGAAACTGGCAGGTACAGATCAATAATTAAACTCATTCACACAACAGAAACTGGCAGGTGCAGAAAAATAATTCAACTCATTCACACAGCAAAAACTGGCAGGTCCAGATCAATAATTAAACTCATTTAGAAAGCAGAAACTGGCAGGTATGGATCAAGAATTTAACTCATACACATAGCTGAAACTGACAGGTACAGATCAATAATTAAACTCATTCACACAGTAGAAACTGGCACGTACAGGTCAATAATTAAACTCATTCACACAGCAGAAACTGGCAGGTACAGATCAATAATTAAACTCATTCAGACAGCAGAAACTGGCAGGTATGGATCAATATTTAACTCATTCACACAGCAGAAACTGGCAGGTACAGATCAATAATTAAACTCATTCACACAGCCGAAACTGGCAGGTACAGATCAATAATTAAACTCATTCACACAGCAGACGCTGGCAGATACAGATCAACAATTAAACTCATTCACACAGCAGAAACTGGCAGGTACACATCAATAACTAACCACATTCACATAGCAGACGCTGGCAGGTACAGATCAACAATTAAACTCATTCACACAGCAGAAACTGGCAGGTACAGATCAACAATTAAACTCATTCACACAACAGAAACTGGCAGGTACACATCAAGAACTAAACTCATTCACACAGCAGACGCTGGCAGGTACAGATCAACAATTAAACTCATTCACACAGCAGAAACTGGCAGGTACAGATCAACAATTAAACTCATTCACACAGCAGAAACTGGCAGGTACAGATCAATAATTAAACTCATTCACACAGCAGAAACTGGCAGGTACAGATCAATAATTAAACTCATTCACACAGCAGAGACTGGCAGGTAGAGGTCAATAACTAAAATCATTCACAGGAGAAACTGGCAGGTATGGATCAATAATAAAACTCATTCACACAGCAGAAACTGGCAGGTACAGATCAATACTTAAACTCATTCGCACAGGAGAAACTGGCATGTATGGATCAATAATTAAACTCATTCACACCGCAGAAACTGGCAGGTACAGATCAATAATTAAACTCATTCACACAGCAGAAACTGGCAGGTACAGGTCAATAATTAAACTCATTCACACAGCAGACACTGGCAGGTACAAGTCAATAACTAAACTCATTCACACAACAGAAACTGGCAGGTGCAGAAAAATAATTAAACTCATTCACACAGCAAAAACTGGCAGGTCCAGATCAATAATTAAACTCATTTAGAAAGCAGAAACTGGCAGGTACGGATCAAGAATTAAAATCATACACATAGCTGAAACTGGCAGGTACAGATCAATAATTAAACTCATTCACACAGCAGAAACTGGCACGCACAGGTCAATAATTAAACTCATTCACACAGCAGAAACTGGCAGGTACAGATCAATAATTAAACTCATTCACACAACAGAAACTGGCAGGTGCAGAAAAATAATTAAACTCATTCACACAGCAAAAACTGGCAGGTCCAGATCAATAATTAAACTCATTTAGAAAGCAGAAACTGGCAGGTATGGATCAAGAATTAAACTCATACACATAGCTGAAACTGGCAGGTACCGATCAATAATTAAACTCATTCACACAGTAGAAAATGGCACGTACAGGTCAATAATTAAACTCATTCACACAGCAGAAACTGGCAGGTACAGATCAATAATTAAACTCATTCAGACAGCAGAAACTGGCAGGTATGGATCAATATTTAACTCATTCACACAGCAGAAACTGGCATGTACAGATCAATAATTAAACTCATTCACACAGCAGAAACTGGCAGGTACAGATCAATAATTAAACTCATTCACACAGCAGACGCTGGCAGATACAGATCAACAATTAAACTCATTCACACAGCAGAAACTGGCAGGTACACATCAATAACTAACCACATTCACATAGCAGACGCTGGCAGGTACAGATCAACAATTAAACTCATTCACACAGCAGAAACTGGCAGGTACAGATCAACAATTAAACTCATTCACACAGCAGAAACTGGCAGGTACACATTAATAACTAAACTCATTCACACAGCAGACGCTGGCAGGTACAGATCAACAATTAAACTCATTCTCACTGCAGAAACTGGCAGGTACAGATCAATAATTAAACTCATTCACACAGCAGAAACTGGCAGGTACAGATCAATAATTAAACTCATTCACACAGCAGAGACTGGCAGGTAGAGGTCAATAACTAAAATCATTCACAGGAGAAACTGGCAGGTATGGATTAATAATAAAACTCATTCACACAGCAGAAACTGGCAGGTACAGATCAATACTTAAACTCATTCGCACAGGAGAAACTGGCATGTATGGATCAATAATTAAACTCATTCACACAGCAGAAACTGGCAGTGACAGATCAATAATTAAACTCATTCACACAGCAGAAACTGGCAGGTACAGGTCAATAATTAAACTCATTCACACAGCAGAAACTGGCAGGTCCAGATCAATAATTAAACTCATTCACAGGAGAAACTGGCAGGTATGGATCAATAATTAACCTCATTCACACAGCAGAAACTGGCAGGTACAGGTCAATAATTAAACTCATTCACACAGCAGACACAGGCAGGTACAGGACAATAACTAAACTCATTCACACAGCAGAAACTGGCAGGTACAGATCAATAATTAAACTCATTCACACAGCAGAAACTGACAGGTACAGATCAATAATTAAACTCATTCACACAGCAGAAACTGGCAGGTACAGGTGAATAATTAAACTCATTCACACAGCAGACACTGGCAGGTACAGGTCAATAACTAAAATCATTCACACAGCAGAAACTGGCATGTATGGATCAATAATTAAACTCATTCACACAGCAGAAACTGGCAGGTACGGATCAATAATTAAACTGATTCACACAGCAGACACTGGCAGGTACGGGTCAATAATTAAACTCATTCACACAGCAGAAACTGCCAGGTACAGATCAATAATTAACCTCATTCACACAGCAGAAACTGGCAGGTACAGGTCAATAATTAAACTCATTCACAGGAGAAACTGGCAGGTACGGGTCAATAATTAAATTCATTCACACAGCAGAAACTGGCAGGTACAGGTCAATAATTAAACTCATTCACACAGCAGAAACTGGCAGGTACAGGTCTATAATTAAACTCATTCACACAGCAGACACTGGCAGGTACAGATCAATAATTAAACTCATTCACACAGTAGACACAGGCAGGAACAGGTCAATAACTAAACTCATTCACACAGCAGAAACTGGCAGGGATAGATCAATAATTAACCTCATTCACACAGCAGAAACTGGCAGGTACAGATCCATAATTAAACTCATTCAAACAGCAGAAACTGGCAGGTACAGGTCAATAATTAAGCTCATTCACACAGCAGACACTGGCAGGTACAGATCAATAATTAACCTCATTCACACAGCAGAAACTGGCAGGTACAGATCAATAATTAAACTCATTCACACAGCAGACAAAGGCAGGTACAGGTCAATAACTAAACTCATTCACACAGCAGAAACTGGCAGGTCCAGATCAATAATTAAACTCATTCACAGGAGAAACTGGCAGGTATGGATCAATAATTAACCTCATTCATACAGCAGAAACTGGCAGGTACAGGTCAATAATTAAACTCCTTCACACAGCAGACACTGGCAGGTACAGATCAATAATTAAACTCATTCACACAGCAGACACAGGCAGGTATGGCTCAATAATTAAACTCATTCACACAGCTGACACTGGCAGGTACAGACCAATAATTAAACTCATTCAAACGGCAGAAACTGGCAGGTACAGGTCAATAATTAAACTCATTCACACAGCAGAAACTGCCAGGTACGGATCAAGAATTAAACTCATTCACATAGCAGACACTCGCAGGTACAGATCAATAATTAAACTCATTCACACAGCAGAAACTGGCAGGTACAGATCAATAATTAACCTCATTCACACAGCAGAAACTGGCAGGTACAGGTCAATAATTAAACTCATTCACACAGCAGACACTGGCAGGTACAGATCAATAATTAAACTCATTCACACAGCAGAAACTTGCAGGTACAGGTCAATAATTAAACTCATTCACACAGCAGACACTGGCAGGTACAAGTCAATAACTAAACTCATTCACACAACAGAAACTGGCAGGTGCAGAAAAATAATTAAACTCATTCACACAGCAAAAACTGGCAGGTCCAGATCAATAATTAAACTCATTTAGAAAGCAGAAACTGGCAGGTACGGATCAAGAATTAAAATCATACACATAGCTGAAACTGGCAGGTACAGATCAATAATTAAACTCATTCACACAGCAGAAACTGGCACGCACAGGTCAATAATTAAACTCATTCACACAGCAGAAACTGGCAGGTACAGATCAATAATTAAACTCATTCACACAACAGAAACTGGCAGGTGCAGAAAAATAATTCAACTCATTCACACAGCAAAAACTGGCAGGTCCAGATCAATAATTAAACTCATTTAGAAAGCAGAAACTGGCAGGTATGGATCAAGAATTTAACTCATACACATAGCTGAAACTGGCAGGTACAGATCAATAATTAAACTCATTCACACAGTAGAAACTGGCACGTACAGGTCAATAATTAAACTCATTCACACAGCAGAAACTGGCAGGTACAGATCAATAATTAAACTCATTCAGACAGCAGAAACTGGCAGGTATGGATCAATATTTAACTCATTCACACAGCAGAAACTGGCAGGTACAGATCAATAATTAAACTCATTCACACAGCCGAAACTGGCAGGTACAGATCAATAATTAAACTCATTCACACAGCAGACGCTGGCAGATACAGATCAACAATTAAACTCATTCACACAGCAGAAACTGGCAGGTACACATCAATAACTAACCACATTCACATAGCAGACGCTGGCAGGTACAGATCAACAATTAAACTCATTCACACAGCAGAAACTGGCAGGTACAGATCAACAATTAAACTCATTCACACAACAGAAACTGGCAGGTAGACATCAAGAACTAAACTCATTCACACAGCAGACGCTGGCAGGTACAGATCAACAATTAAACTCATTCACACAGCAGAAACTGGCAGGTACAGATCAACAATTAAACTCATTCACACAGCAGAAACTGGCAGGTACAGATCAATAATTAAACTCATTCACACAGCAGAAACTGGCAGGTACAGATCAATAATTAAACTCATTCACACAGCAGAGACTGGCAGGTAGAGGTCAATAACTAAAATCATTCACAGGAGAAACTGGCAGGTATGGATCAATAATAAAACTCATTCACACAGCAGAAACTGGCAGGTACAGATCAATACTTAAACTCATTCGCACAGGAGAAACTGGCATGTATGGATCAATAATTAAACTCATTCACACCGCAGAAACTGGCAGGTACAGATCAATAATTAAACTCATTCACACAGCAGACTCTGGCAGGTAAAGGTCAATGATTAAACTCATTCACACAGCAGAAACTGGCAGGTCCAGATCAATAATTAAACTCATTCACAGGAGAAACTGGCAGGTATGGATCAATAATTAACCTCATTCACACAGCAGAAACTGGCAGGTACAGGTCAATAATTAAACTCATTCACACAGTAGACACAGGCAGGTACAGGACAATAACTAAACTCATTCACACAGCAGAAACTGGCAGGTACAGATCATTAATTAACCTCATTCACACAGCAGAAACTGACAGGTACAGATCAATAATTAAACTCATTCACACAGCAGAAACTGGCAGTTACAGATCAATAATTAAACTCATTCACACAGCAGACACTGGCAGGTATAGGTCAATAATTAAACTCATTCACACAGCAGACACTGGCAGGTACAGATCAATAATTAAACTCATTCACACAGCAGAAACTGCCGGTACGGATCAAGAATTAAACTCATTCACAGCAGAAACTGGCAGGTACAGGTCAATAATTAAACTCATTCACACAGCAGACACTGGCACGTATGGATCAATAATTAAACCCATTCACACAGCAGACACTGGCAGGTACAGATCAATAATTAAACTCATTCACACAGCAGAAACTGGCAGGTACAGGTCAATAATTAAACTCATTCACACAGAAGACACTGGCAGGTATGGCTCAATAATTAAACTCATTCACACAGCAGAGACTGGCAGGTACAGATCAATACTTAAACTCATTCGCACAGGAGAAACTGGCATGTATGGATCAATAATTAAACTCATTCACACCGCAGAAACTGGCAGGTACAGATCAATAATTAAACTCATTCACACAGCAGACTCTGGCAGGTAAAGGTCAATGATTAAACTCATTCACACAGCAGAAACTGGCAGGTCCAGATCAATAATTAAACTCATTCACAGGAGAAACTGGCAGGTATGGATCAATAATTAACCTCATTCATACAGCAGAAACTGGCAGGTACAGGTCAATAATTAAACTCCTTCACACAGCAGACACTGGCAGGTACAGATCAATAATTAAACTCATTCACACAGCAGACACAGGCAGGTATGGCTCAATAATTAAACTCATTCACACAGCTGACACTGGCAGGTACAGACCAATAATTAAACTCATTCAAACGGCAGAAACTGGCAGGTACAGGTCAATAATTAAACTCATTCACACAGCAGAAACTGCCAGGTACGGATCAAGAATTAAACTCATTCACATAGCAGACACTCGCAGGTACAGATCAATAATTAAACTCATTCACACAGCAGAAACTGGCAGGTACAGATCAATAATTAAACTCATTCACACAGCAGAAACTGGCAGGTACAGGTCAATAATTAAACTCATTCACACAGCAGAAACTGGCAGGTACTGATCAATAATGAAACTCATTCACACAGCAGAAACTGGCACGTACAGATCAAAAATTAAACTCATTCACACAGCAGAAACTGCCAGGTACGGATCAAGAATTAAACTCATTCACATAGCAGACACTGGCAGGTACAGTTCAATAATTAAACTCATTCAAACAGCAGACACTGGCAGGTACAGACCAATAATTAAACTCATTCACACAGGAGAAACTGGCAGATACAGATCAATAATTAAACTCATTCAGACAGCAGAAACTGGCAGGTACAGATCAATAATTAAACTCATTCACACAGCAGAAACTGGCAGGTACAGGTCAATAATTAAACTCATTCACACAGCAGACGCTGGCAGGTACAGATCAACAATTAAACTCATTCACACAGCAGAAACTGGCTGGTACTGATCAATAATTAAACTCATTCACACAGCAGAAACTGGGAGGTACAGATCAACAATTAAACTCATTCACACAGCAGAAACTGGCAGGTACAGATCAATAATTAAACTCATTCACACAGCAGAAACTGGCAGGTACAGATCAATAATAAAACTCATTCACACAGCAGAAACTGGCAGGTACAGGTCAATAATTAAACTCATTCACACAGCAGAAACTGGCAGGTATGGATCAATAATTAAACTCATTCACACAGCAGCCACTGGCAGGTACGGATCAATAATTAAAATTCATTCACTGCAGAAACTGGCAGGTACAGGTCAATAATTAAACTCATTCACACTGCAGAAACTGGCAGGTATGGATCAATAATTAAACTCATTCACACAGCAGCCACTGGCAGGTACGGATCAATAATTAAAATTCATTCACTGCAGAAACTGGCAGGTACAGGTCAATAATTAAACTCATTCACACTGCAGAAACTGGCAGGTATGGATCAATAATTAAACTCATTCACACAGCAGACACGGGCAGGGACGGATCAATAATTAAATTGATTCACACAGAAGACACTGGCAGGTATGGATCAATAATTAAACTCATTCACACAGCAGAAACTGGCAGGTACAGATCAATAATAAAACTCATTCACACAGCAGAAACTGGCAGGTACAGGTCAATAATTAAACTCATTCACACAGCAGAAACTGGCAGGTATGGATCAATAATTAAACTCATTCACACAGCAGCCACTGGCAGGTATGGATGAATAATTAAACCCATTCACACAGCAGACACTGGCAGGTACGGATCAATAATTAAACTCATTCACACAGCAGAAACTGGCAGGTACAGGTCAATAATTAAACTCATTCACTCAGAAGACACTGGCAGGTATGGCTCAATAATTAAATTCCTTCACACAGCAGACATTGGCAGGTACAGATCAATAACTAAACTCATTCACTCAGCAGACGCTGGCAGGTACAGATCAACAATAAAACTCATTCACACAGCAGAAACTGGCAGGTACAGATCAATAATTAAACTCATTCACACAGCAGAAACTGGCAGGTACAGATCAATAATTAAACTCATTCACACAGCAGAAACTGCCAGGTACGGATCAATAATTAAACTCATTCACATCAGAAACTGGCAGGTACAGGTCAATAATTAAACTCATTCACACAGCTGACACTGGCAGGTACAGATCAATAATTAAACTCATTCACACAGCAGAAACTGCCAGGTACGGATCAATAACTAAACTCATTCACACAGCAGACACTGGCAGTTACAGATCAATAATTAAACTCATTCACACAGCAGAAACTGCCGGTACGGATCAAGAATTAAACTCATTCACAGCAGAAACTGGCAGGTACAGGTCAATAATTAAACTCATTCACACAGCAGACACTGGCAGGTATGGATCAATAATTAAACCCATTCACACAGCAGACACTGGCAGGTACGGATCAATAATTAAACTCATTCACACAGCAGAAACTGGCAGGTACAGATCAATAATTAAACTCATTCACACAGCAGACACTGGCAGGTACAGGTCAATAATTAAACTCATTCACACAGCAGAAACTGGCAGGTACTGATCAACAATTAAACTCATTCACACAGCAGACACTGGCAGGTGCAGATCAATAAATAAACTCATTCACACAGCAGAAACTGGCAGGTACAGGTCAAAAATTAAACTCATTCACACAGCAGAAACTGCCAGGTACGGATCAAGAATTAAACTCATTCACATAGCAGACACTGGCAGGTACAGTTCAATAATTAAACTCATTCAAACAGCAGACACTGGCAGGTACAGACCAATAATTAAACTCATTCACACAGGAGAAACTGGCAGATACAGATCAATAATTAAACTCATTCAGACAGCAGAAACTGGCAGGTATGGATCAATAATTAAACTCATTCACACAGCAGAAACTGGCAGGTACAGATCAATAATTAAACTCATTCACACAGCAGAAACTGGCAGGTACAGATCAACAATTAAACTCATTCACAGGAGAAACTGGCAGGTATGGATCAAAAACTCAACTCATTCACACAGCAGACACTGGCAGGTACAGGTCAATAATTAAACTCATTCACACATCAGAAGCTGGCATGTATGGATCAATAATTAAACTCATTCACACAGCAGAAACTGGCAGGTACAGGTCAATATTTAAACTCATTCACACAGCAGGCACTATCAGGTACAGGTCAATAATTAAACTCATTCACACAGCAGAAACTGGCAGGTACAGATCAATAATTAAACTCATTCACACAGCAGAAACTGGCAGGTATGGATCAATAATTAAACTCATTCACACAGCAGAAACTGCCAGGTCCAGGTCAATAACTAAACTCATTCAAAGGAGAAACTGGCAGGTATGGATCAATAATTAAACTCCTTCACACAGCAGACGCTGACAGGTACAGATCAATAACTAAACTCATTCACACAGCAGACACTGGCAGGTACAGATCAATAATTAAACTCATTCACATAGCAGACACTGGCAGGTATGGATCAATAATTAAACTCATTCACACAGCAGACACTGGCAGGTAGGGATCAGTAATTAAACTGATTCACACAGCAGACACTGGCAGGTATGGATCAATAATTCAACTCATTCACACAGCTGAAACTGACAGGTACAAATCATTAACTAAACTCATTCACAGGAGAAACTGGAAGCTATGGATCAATAATTAAACTCATTCACACAGCAGAAACTGGCAGGTACAGATAAATAATTGAACTCATTCACACAGCAGACACTGGCAGGTACAGATCAATAATTGAACTCATTCACACAGCAGACACTGGCAGGTACAGGTCAATAATTAAACTCATTCACACAGCAGAAACTGGCAGGTACAGATCAATACTTAAACTGATTCACACAGCAGACACTGGCAGGTACACGTCAATAACTAAACTCATTCACACAGCAGACGTTGGCAGGATTCGATCAATAATTAAAATCATTCACACAGCAGACACTGGCAGGTACAGATCAATAACTAAACTCATTCACAGGAGAAACTGGCAGGTATGTATCAATAACTAAACTCATTCACACAGCAGAAACTGGCAGGTACAGGTCAATAAATAAACTCATTCACGCAGCAGAAACTGGCAGGTACAGATCAATAATTAAACTCATTCAGACAGCAAAAACTGGCAGGTATGGATCAATAATTAAACTCATTCACAAAGCAGACACAGGCAGGTTCAGATCAATAATTAAACACATTCACACAGCAGACACTGGCACGTACAGGTCAATAATTAAACTCATTCACACAGCAGACACAGGCAGGTTCAGATCAATAATTAAACACATTCACACAGCAGAAACTGGCAGGTACAGATCAATAATTAAACTCATTCAGACAGCAGAAACTGGCAGGTATGGATCAATAATTAAACTCATTCACATAGCAGACACTGGCAGGTACAGATCAATAATTAAACTCATTCACACAGCAGACACTGGCAGGTACAGATCAATAATTAAACTCATTCGCACAGCAGAAACTGGCAGGTACAGATCAATAATTAAACTCATTCACACAGCTGACACTGGCAGGTACAGATCAATAATTAAACTCATGCACACAGCAGACACTGGCAGGTGAAGATCAATAATTAAACCCATTCACAGCAGAAACTGGCAGGTATGGATCAATAATTAAACTCATTCACACAGAAGAGACTGGCAGGTATGGATCAATAATTAGACTCATTCACACAGCAGACACTGGAAGATACAGGTCAATAATTAAAATCATTCACACATCAGAAACTAGCAGGTACAGATCAATAATTAAACTCATTCACACAGCAGACACTGGCAGGTACAGATCAATAATTAAACTCATTCGCACAGCAGAAACTGGCAGGTACAGGTCAATAATTAAACTCATTCACACTGCAGACACTGGCAGGTATGGATCAATAATTAAACTCATTCACACAGCAGTCACTGGAAGGTATGGATCAATAATTAAACTGATTCACACAGCAGAAACTGGCAGGTACAGATCAATAATTAAACTCATTCACACAGCAGAAACTGGCAGGGATGGATCAATAATTAAACTCATTCACACAGCAGAAACTGGCAGGTACAGATCAATAACTAAACTCATTCAAAGGAGAAACTGGCAGGTATGGATCAATAATTAAACTCCTTCACACAGCAGACGCTGACAGGTACAGATCAATAATTAAACTCATTCAAACAGCAGAAACTGCCAGGTCCAGGTCAATAATTAAACACATTCACACAGCAGACACTGGCAGGTACAGGTCAATAATTAAACTCATTCACACAGCAGAAACTGGCAGGTACAAATCAATAATTAAACTCATTCACACAGCAGACACTGGCAGGTATGGATCAATAATTAAACTCATTCACACAGCAGACACTGGCAGGTATGGATCAGTAATTAAACTGATTCACACAGCATAAACTGGCAGGTACAAATCAATAACTAAACTCATTCACAGGAGAAACTGGAAGCTATGGATCAATAATTAAACTCATTCACACAGCAGAAACTGGCAGGTACAGATCAATAATTGAACTCATTCACACAGCAGAAACTGGCAGGTACAGGTCAATAATTAAACTCATTCACACAGCAGAAACTGGCAGGTACAGATCAATAATTAAACTCATGCACACAGCAGACACTGGCAGGTGAAGATCAATAATTAAACTCATTCACACAGCAGAAACTGGCAGGTACTGGTCAATAACTAAACTCATTCACACAATAGAAACTGGGCGGTATGGATCAATAACTAAACTCATTCACACAGCAGAAACTGACAGGTACAGATCAATAATTAAACTCATTCACACAGCAGACACATGCAGGTACAGGTCAATAATAAAACACATTCACAAAGCAGACACTGGCAGGTACAGGTCAATAAATAATCTCATTCACACGGCAGACACTGGCAGGTACTGGTCAATAACTAAACTCATTCACACAATAGAAACTGGGCGGTATGGATCAATAACTAAACTCATTCACACAGCAGAAACTGGCAGTTACAGGTCAATAATTAAACTCATTCACACAGCAGAAACTGGCAGGTACTGGTCAATAACTAAACTCATTCATACAGCAGAAACTGACAGGTACAGATCAATAATTAAACTCATTCGCACAGCAGATAAAGGCAGGCACAGATCAATAATTAAACTCATTCACACAGCAGACACTGGCAGGTGAAGATCAATAATTAAACCCATTCACAGCAGAAACTGGCAGGTACAGGTCAATAATTGAACTCATTCACACAGCAGAAACTGGCAGGTACAGGTCAATAATTAAACTCATTCACACAGCAGAAACTGGCAGGTACGGATCAATAATTAAACTCATGCACACAGCAGACACTGGCAGGTGAAGATCAATAATTAAACTCATTCACACAGCAGAAACTGGCAGGAACTGGTCAATATCTAAACTCATTCACACTGCAGAAACTGACAGGTACAGATCAATAATTCAACTCATTCACACAGCAGACACATGCAGGTACAGGTCAATAATAAAACTCATGCACACAGCAGACACTGGCAGGTGAAGATCAATAATTAAACCCATTCACTGCAGAAACTGGCAGGTATGGATCAATAATTAAACTCATTCACACAGCAGAGACTGGCAGGTATGGATCAATAATTAAACTCATTCACACAGCAGACACTGGAAGATACAGGTCAATAATTAAAATCATTCACACATCAGAAACTAGCAGGTACACATCAACAATTAAACTCATCCACACAGCAGAAACTGGACGGTACGAATCTTTAATTAAACTCATTCACTGCAGAAACTGGCAGGTACAGGTCAATAATTAAACTCATTCACACTGCAGACACTGGCAGGTATGGATCAATAATTAAACTCATTCACACAGCAGTCACTGGAAGGTATGGATCAATAATTAAACTGATTCACACAGCAGAAACTGGCAGGTACAGATCAATAACTAAACTCATTCAAAGGAGAAACTGGCAGGTATGGATCAATAATTAAACTCCTTCACACAGCAGACGCTGACAGGTACAGATCAATAATTAAACTCATTCACACAGCAGAAACTGCCAGGTCCAGGTCAATAATTAAAGACATTCACACAGCAGACACTGGCAGGTACAGGTCAATAAATAAACTCATTCACACAGCAGAAACTGGCAGGTACAAATCAATAATTAAACTCATTCACACAGCAGACACTGGCAGGTATGGATCAATAATTAAACTCATTCACACAGCAGACACTGGCAGGTATGGATCAGTAATTAAACTGATTCACAAAGCATAAACTGGCAGGTACAAATCAATAACTAAACTCATTCACAGGAGAAACTGGAAGCTATGGATCAATAATTAAACTCATTCACACAGCAGAAACTGGCAGGTACAGATCAATAATTGGACTCATTCACACAGCAGAAACTGGCAGGTACAGGTCAATAATTAAACTTATTCACACAGCAGAAACTGGCAGGTACAGATCAATAATTAAAATCATGCACACAGCAGACACTGGCAGGTGAAGATCAATAATTAAACTCATTCACACAGCAGAAACTGGCAGGTACTGGTCAATAACTAAACTCATTCACACAATAGAAACTGGCAGGTATGGATCAATAACTAAACTCATTCACACAGCAGAAACTGACAGGTACAGATCAATAATTAAACTCATTCACACAGCAGACACATGCAGGTACAGGTCAATAATAAAACACATTCACAAAGCAGACACTGGCAGGTACAGGTCAATAAATAATCTCATTCACACGGCAGACACTGGCAGGTACAGGTCAATAAATAATCTCATTCACACGGCAGACACTGGCAGGTTCAGGTCAATAATAAAACTCATTCACACAGCAGAAACTGGCAGTTACAGGTCAATAATTAAACTCATTCACACAGCAGAAACTGGCAGGTACTGGTCAATAACTAAACTCATTCACACAGCAGAAACTGACAGGTACAGATCAATAATTAAACTCATTCGCACAGCAGATAAAGGCAGGTACAGATCAATAATTAAACTCATTCACACAGCAGACACTGGCAGGTGAAGATCAATAATTAAACCCATTCACAGCAGAAACTGGCAGATATGGATCAATAATTAAACTCATTCACACAGCAGACACTGGTAGATACAGGTCAATAATTAAAATCATTCACACATCAGAAACTAGCAGGTACACATCAACAATTAAACTCATCCACACAGCAGAAACTGGACGGTACGGATCTTTAATTAAACTCATTCACTGCAGAAACTGGCAGGTACAGGTCAATAATTAAACTCATTCACACTGCAGACACTTGCAGGTATGGATCAATAATTAAACTCATTCACACAGCAGTCACTGGAAGGTATGGATCAATAATTAAACTGATTCACACAGCAGAAAGTGGCAGGTACAGATCAATAATTGAACTCATTCACACAGCAGAAACTGGCAGGTACAGATCAATAATTAAACTCATGCACACAGCAGACACTGGCAGGTGAAGATCAATAATTAAACTCATTCACACAGCAGAAACTGGCAGGTACTGGTCAATAACTAAACTCATTCACACAATAGAAACTGGCCGGTATGGATCAATAACTAAACTCATTCACACAGCAGAAACTGACAGGTACAGATCAATAATTAAACTCATTCACACAGCAGACACATGCAGGTACAGGTCAATAATAAAACACATTCACAAAGCAGACACTGGCAGGTACAGGTCAATAAATAATCTCATTCACACGGCAGAAACTGGCAGGTACAGGTCAATAAATAATCTCATTCACACGGCAGACACTGGCAGGTTCAGGTCAATAATAAAACTCATTCACACAGCAGAAACTGGCAGTTACAGGTCAATAATTAAACTCATTCACACAGCAGAAACTGGCAGGTACTGGTCAATAACTAAACTCATTCATACAGCAGAAACTGACAGGTACAGATCAATAATTAAACTCATTCGCACAGCAGATAAAGGCAGGTACAGATCAATAATTAAACTCATTCACACAGCAGACACTGGCAGGTGAAGATCAATAATTAAACCCATTCACAGCAGAAACTGGCAGGTACAGGTCAATAATTGAACTCATTCACACAGCAGAAACTGGCAGGTACAGGTCAATAATTAAACTCATTCACACAGCTGACACTGGCAGGTACAGATCAATAATTAAACTCATTCACACAGCAGAAACTGACAGGTACAGATCAATAATTAAACTCATTCACACAGCAGAAACTGGCAGTTACAGATCAATAATTAAACTCATTCACACAGCAGACACTGGCAGGTATAGGTCAATAATTAAACTCATTCACACAGCAGACACTGGCAGGTACAGATCAATAATTAAACTCATTCACACAGCAGAAACTGCCGGTACGGATCAAGAATTAAACTCATTCACAGCAGAAACTGGCAGGTACAGGTCAATAATTAAACTCATTCACACAGCAGACACTGGCACGTATGGATCAATAATTAAACCCATTCACACAGCAGACACTGGCAGGTATGGCTCAATAATTAAACTCATTCACACAGCAGAGACTGGCAGGTACAGATCAATAACTAAACTCATTCGCACAGGAGAAACTGGCATGTATGGATCAATAATTAAACTCATTCACACCGCAGAAACTGGCAGGTACAGATCAATAATTAAACTCATTCACACAGCAGACTCTGGCAGGTAAAGGTCAATGATTAAACTCATTCACACAGCAGAAACTGGCAGGTCCAGATCAATAATTAAACTCATTCACAGGAGAAACTGGCAGGTATGGATCAATAATTAACCTCATTCATACAGCAGAAACTGGCAGGTATAGGTCAATAATTAAACTCATTCACACAGCAGACACTGGCAGGTACAGATCAATAATTAAACTCATTCACACAGCAGACACAGGCAGGTATGGCTCAATAATTAAACTCATTCACACAGCTGACACTGGCAGGTACAGACCAATAATTAAACTCATTCAAACGGCAGAAACTGGCAGATACAGGTCAATAATTAAACTCATTCACACAGCAGAAACTGCCAGGTACGGATCAAGAATTAAACTCATTCACATAGCAGACACTCGCAGGTACAGATCAATAATTAAACTCATTCACACAGCAGAAACTGGCAGGTACAGATCAATAATTAAACTCATTCACACAGCAGAAACTGGCAGGTACAGGTCAATAATTAAACTCATTCACACAGCAGAAACTGGCAGGTACAGGTCAATAATTAAACTCATTCACACAGCTGACACTGGCAGGTACAGATCAATAATTAAACTCATTCACACAGCAGAAACTGCCAGGTACGGATCAATAACTAAACTCATTCACACAGCAGACACTGGCAGTTACAGATCAATAATTAAACTCATTCACACAGCAGACACTGGCAGGTACAGATCAATAATTAAACTCATTCACACAGCAGAAACTGCCGGTACGGATCAAGAATTAAACTCATTCACAGCAGAAACTGGCAGGTACAGGTCAATAATTAAACTCATTCACACAGCAGACACTGGCAGGTATGGATCAATAATTAAACTCATTCACACAGCAGACACTGGCAGGTACGGATCAATAATTAAACTCATTCACACAGCAGAAACTGGCAGGTACAGATCAATAATTAAACTCATTCACACAGCAGACACTGGCAGGTACAGGTCAATAATTAAACTCATTCACACAGCAGAAACTGGCAGGTACTGATCAACAATTAAACTCATTCACACAGCAGACACTGGCAGGTGCAGATCAATAATTAAACTCATTCACACAGCAGAAACTGGCAGGTACAGGTCAAAAATTAAACTCATTCACACAGCAGAAACTGCCAGGTACGGATCAAGAATTAAACTCATTCACATAGCAGACACTGGCAGGTACAGTTCAATAATTAAACTCATTCAAACAGCAGACACTGGCAGGTCCAGACCAATAATTAAACTCATTCACACAGGAGAAACTGGCAGATACAGATCAATAATTAAACTCATTCAGACAGCAGAAACTGGCAGGTATGGATCAATAATTAAACTCATTCACACAGCAGAAACTGGCAGGTACAGATCAATAATTAAACTCATTCACACAGCAGAAACTGGCAGGTACAGATCAACAATTAAACTCATTCACAGGAGAAACTGGCAGGTATGGATCAAAAACTCAACTCATTCACACAGCAGACACTGGCAGGTACAGGTCAATAATTAAACTCATTCACACATCAGAAGCTGGCATGTATGGATCAATAATTAAACTCATTCACACAGCAGAAACTGGCAGGTACAGGTCAATAATTAAACTCATTCACACAGCTGACACTGGCAGGTACAGATCAATAACTAAACTCATTCACACAGCAGACACTGGCAGTTACAGATCAATAATTAAACTCATTCACACAGCAGACACTGGCAGGTACAGATCAATAATTAAACTCATTCACACAGCAGAAACTGCCGGTACGGATCAAGAATTAAACTCATTCACAGCAGAAACTGGCAGGTACAGGTCAATAATTAAACTCATTCACACAGCAGACACTGGCAGGTATGGATCAATAATTAAACCCATTCACACAGCAGACACTGGCAGGTACGGATCAATAATTAAACTCATTCACACAGCAGAAACTGGCAGGTACAGATCAATAATTAAACTCATTCACACAGCAGACACTGGCAGGTACAGGTCAATAATTAAACTCATTCACACAGCAGAAACTGGCAGGTACTGATCAACAATTAAACTCATTCACACAGCAGACACTGGCAGGTGCAGATCAATAATTAAACTCATTCACACAGCAGAAACTGGCAGGTACAGGTCAAAAATTAAACTCATTCACACAGCAGAAACTGCCAGGTACGGATCAAGAATTAAACTCATTCACATAGCAGACACTGGCAGGTACAGTTCAATAATTAAACTCATTCAAACAGCAGACACTGGCAGGTACAGACCAATAATTAAACTCATTCACACAGGAGAAACTGGCAGATACAGATCAATAATTAAACTCATTCAGACAGCAGAAACTGGCAGGTATGGATCAATAATTAAACTCATTCACACAGCAGAAACTGGCAGGTACAGATCAATAATTAAACTCATTCACACAGCAGAAACTGGCAGGTACAGATCAACAATTAAACTCATTCACAGGAGAAACTGGCAGGTATGGATCAAAAACTCAACTCATTCACACAGCAGACACTGGCAGGTACAGGTCAATAATTAAACTCATTCACACATCAGAAGCTGGCATGTATGGATCAATAATTAAACTCATTCACACAGCAGAAACTGGCAGGTACAGGTCAATATTTAAACTCATTCACACAGCAGGCACTATCAGGTACAGGTCAATAATTAAACTCATTCACACAGCAGAAACTGGCAGGTACAGATCAATAATTAAACTCATTCACACAGCAGAAACTGGCAGGTATGGATCAATAATTAAACTCATTCACACAGCAGAAACTGCCAGGTCCAGGTCAATAACTAAACTCATTCAAAGGAGAAACTGGCAGGTATGGATCAATAATTAAACTCCTTCACACAGCAGACGCTGACAGGTACAGATCAATAACTAAACTCATTCACACAGCAGACACTGGCAGGTACAGATCAATAATTAAACTCATTCACACAGCAGACACTGGCAGGTATGGATCAATAATTAAACTCATTCACACAGCAGACACTGGCAGGTAGGGATCAGTAATTAAACTGATTCACACAGCAGACACTGGCAGGTATGGATCAATAATTCAACTCATTCACACAGCTGAAACTGACAGGTACAAATCATTAACTAAACTCATTCACAGGAGAAACTGGAAGCTATGGATCAATAATTAAACTCATTCACACAGCAGAAACTGGCAGGTACAGATAAATAATTGAACTCATTCACACAGCAGACACTGGCAGGTACAGATCAATAATTGAACTCATTCACACAGCAGACACTGGCAGGTACAGGTCAATAATTAAACTCATTCACACAGCAGAAACTGGCAGGTACAGATCAATACTTAAACTGATTCACACAGCAGACACTGGCAGGTACACGTCAATAACTAAACTCATTCACACAGCAGACGTTGGCAGGATTCGATCAATAATTAAAATCATTCACACAGCAGACACTGGCAGGTACAGATCAATAACTAAACTCATTCACAGGAGAAACTGGCAGGTATGTATCAATAACTAAACTCATTCACACAGCAGAAACTGGCAGGTACAGGTCAATAAATAAACTCATTCACGCAGCAGAAACTGGCAGGTACAGATCAATAATTAAACTCATTCAGACAGCAAAAACTGGCAGGTATGGATCAATAATTAAACTCATTCACAAAGCAGACACAGGCAGGTTCAGATCAATAATTAAACACATTCACACAGCAGACACTGGCACGTACAGGTCAATAATTAAACTCATTCACACAGCAGACACAGGCAGGTTCAGATCAATAATTAAACACATTCACACAGCAGAAACTGGCAGGTACAGATCAATAATTAAACTCATTCAGACAGCAGAAACTGGCAGGTATGGATCAATAATTAAACTCATTCACATAGCAGACACTGGCAGGTACAGATCAATAATTAAACTCATTCACACAGCAGACACTGGCAGGTACAGATCAATAATTAAACTCATTCGCACAGCAGAAACTGGCAGGTACAGATCAATAATTAAACTCATTCACACAGCTGACACTGGCAGGTACAGATCAATAATTAAACTCATGCACACAGCAGACACTGGCAGGTGAAGATCAATAATTAAACCCATTCACAGCAGAAACTGGCAGGTATGGATCAATAATTAAACTCATTCACACAGAAGAGACTGGCAGGTATGGATCAATAATTAGACTCATTCACACAGCAGACACTGGAAGATACAGGTCAATAATTAAAATCATTCACACATCAGAAACTAGCAGGTACAGATCAATAATTAAACTCATTCACACAGCAGACACTGGCAGGTACAGATCAATAATTAAACTCATTCGCACAGCAGAAACTGACAGGTACAGGTCAATAATTAAACTCATTCACACTGCAGACACTGGCAGGTATGGATCAATAATTAAACTCATTCACACAGCAGTCACTGGAAGGTATGGATCAATAATTAAACTGATTCACACAGCAGAAACTGGCAGGTACAGATCAATAATTAAACTCATTCACACAACAGAAACTGGCAGGGATGGATCAATAATTAAACTCATTCACACAGCAGAAACTGGCAGGTACAGATCAATAACTAAACTCATTCAAAGGAGAAACTGGCAGGTATGGATCAATAATTAAACTCCTTCACACAGCAGACGCTGACAGGTACAGATCAATAATTAAACTCATTCAAACAGCAGAAACTGCCAGGTCCAGGTCAATAATTAAACACATTCACACAGCAGACACTGGCAGGTACAGGTCAATAATTAAACTCATTCACACAGCAGAAACTGGCAGGTACAAATCAATAATTAAACTCATTCACACAGCAGACACTGGCAGGTATGGATCAATAATTAAACTCATTCACACAGCAGACACTGGCAGGTATGGATCAGTAATTAAACTGATTCACACAGCATAAACTGGCAGGTACAAATCAATAACTAAACTCATTCACAGGAGAAACTGGAAGCTATGGATCAATAATTAAACTCATTCACACAGCAGAAACTGGCAGGTACAGATCAATAATTGAACTCATTCACACAGCAGAAACTGGCAGGTACAGGTCAATAATTAAACTCATTCACACAGCAGAAACTGGCAGGTACAGATCAATAATTAAACTCATGCACACAGCAGACACTGGCAGGTGAAGATCAATAATTAAACTCATTCACACAGCAGAAACTGGCAGGTACTGGTCAATAACTAAACTCATTCACACAATAGAAACTGGGCGGTATGGATCAATAACTAAACTCATTCACACAGCAGAAACTGACAGGTACAGATCAATAATTAAACTCATTCACACAGCAGACACATGCAGGTACAGGTCAATAATAAAACACATTCACAAAGCAGACACTGGCAGGTACAGGTCAATAAATAATCTCATTCACACGGCAGACACTGGCAGGTACAGGTCAATAAATAATCTCATTCACACGGCAGACACTGGCAGGTTCAGGTCAATTATAAAACTCATTCACACAGCAGAAACTGGCAGTTACAGGTCAATAATTAAACTCATTCACACAGCAGAAACTGGCAGGTACTGGTCAATAACTAAACTCATTCATACAGCAGAAACTGACAGGTACAGATCAATAATTAAACTCATTCGCACAGCAGATAAAGGCAGGCACAGATCAATAATTAAACTCATTCACACAGCAGACACTGGCAGGTGAAGATCAATAATTAAACCCATTCACAGCAGAAACTGGCAGGTACAGGTCAATAATTGAACTCATTCACACAGCAGAAACTGGCAGGTACAGGTCAATAATTAAACTCATTCACACAGCAGAAACTGGCAGGTACGGATCAATAATTAAACTCATGCACACAGCAGACACTGGCAGGTGAAGATCAATAATTAAACTCATTCACACAGCAGAAACTGGCAGGAACTGGTCAATATCTAAACTCATTCACACTGCAGAAACTGACAGGTACAGATCAATAATTCAACTCATTCACACAGCAGACACATGCAGGTACAGGTCAATAATAAAACTCATGCACACAGCAGACACTGGCAGGTGAAGATCAATAATTAAACCCATTCACTGCAGAAACTGGCAGGTATGGATCAATAATTAAACTCATTCACACAGCAGAGACTGGCAGGTATGGATCAATAATTAAACTCATTCACACAGCAGACACTGGAAGATACAGGTCAATAATTAAAATCATTCACACATCAGAAACTAGCAGGTACACATCAACAATTAAACTCATCCACACAGCAGAAACTGGACGGTACGAATCTTTAATTAAACTCATTCACTGCAGAAACTGGCAGGTACAGGTCAATAATTAAACTCATTCACACTGCAGACACTGGCAGGTATGGATCAATAATTAAACTCATTCACACAGCAGTCACTGGAAGGTATGGATCAATAATTAAACTGATTCACACAGCAGAAACTGGCAGGTACAGATCAATAACTAAACTCATTCAAAGGAGAAACTGGCAGGTATGGATCAATAATTAAACTCCTTCACACAGCAGACGCTGACAGGTACAGATCAATAATTAAACTCATTCACACAGCAGAAACTGCCAGGTCCAGGTCAATAATTAAAGACATTCACACAGCAGACACTGGCAGGTACAGGTCAATAAATAAACTCATTCACACAGCAGAAACTGGCAGGTACAAATCAATAATTAAACTCATTCACACAGCAGACACTGGCAGGTATGGATCAATAATTAAACTCATTCACACAGCAGACACTGGCAGGTATGGATCAGTAATTAAACTGATTCACAAAGCATAAACTGGCAGGTACAAATCAATAACTAAACTCATTCACAGGAGAAACTGGAAGCTATGGATCAATAATTAAACTCATTCACACAGCAGAAACTGGCAGGTACAGATCAATAATTGGACTCATTCACACAGCAGAAACTGGCAGGTACAGGTCAATAATTAAACTTATTCACACAGCAGAAACTGGCAGGTACAGATCAATAATTAAAATCATGCACACAGCAGACACTGGCAGGTGAAGATCAATAATTAAACTCATTCACACAGCAGAAACTGGCAGGTACTGGTCAATAACTAAACTCATTCACACAATAGAAACTGGCAGGTATGGATCAATAACTAAACTCATTCACACAGCAGAAACTGACAGGTACAGATCAATAATTAAACTCATTCACACAGCAGACACATGCAGGTACAGGTCAATAATAAAACACATTCACAAAGCAGACACTGGCAGGTACAGGTCAATAAATAATCTCATTCACACGGCAGACACTGGCAGGTACAGGTCAATAAATAATCTCATTCACACGGCAGACACTGGCAGGTTCAGGTCAATAATAAAACTCATTCACACAGCAGAAACTGGCAGTTACAGGTCAATAATTAAACTCATTCACACAGCAGAAACTGGCAGGTACTGGTCAATAACTAAACTCATTCACACAGCAGAAACTGACAGGTACAGATCAATAATTAAACTCATTCGCACAGCAGATAAAGGCAGGTACAGATCAATAATTAAACTCATTCACACAGCAGACACTGGCAGGTGAAGATCAATAATTAAACCCATTCACAGCAGAAACTGGCAGGTATGGATCAATAATTAAACTCATTCACACAGCAGACACTGGTAGATACAGGTCAATAATTAAAATCATTCACACATCAGAAACTAGCAGGTACACATCAACAATTAAACTCATCCACACAGCAGAAACTGGACGGTACGGATCTTTAATTAAACTCATTCACTGCAGAAACTGGCAGGTACAGGTCAATAATTAAACTCATTCACACTGCAGACACTTGCAGGTATGGATCAATAATTAAACTCATTCACACAGCAGTCACTGGAAGGTATGGATCAATAATTAAACTGATTCACACAGCAGAAATTGGCAGGTACAGATCAATAATTGAACTCATTCACACAGCAGAAACTGGCAGGTACAGATCAATAATTAAACTCATGCACACAGCAGACACTGGCAGGTGAAGATCAATAATTAATCTCATTCACACAGCAGAAACTGGCAGGTACTGGTAAATAACTAAACTCATTCACACAAGAGAAACTGGCCGGTATGGATCAATAACTAAACTCATTCACACAGCAGAAACTGACAGGTACAGATCAATAATTAAACTCATTCACACAGCAGACACATGCAGGTACAGGTCAATAATAAAACACATTCACAAAGCAGACACTGGCAGGTACAGGTCAATAAATAATCTCATTCACACGGCAGACACTGGCAGGTACAGGTCAATAAATAATCTCATTCACACGGCAGACACTGGCAGGTTCAGGTCAATAATAAAACTCATTCACACAGCAGAAACTGGCAGTTACAGGTCAATAATTAAACTCATTCACACAGCAGAAACTGGCAGGTACTGGTCAATAACTAAACTCATTCATACAGCAGAAACTGACAGGTACAGATCAATAATTAAACTCATTCGCACAGCAGATAAAGGCAGGTACAGATCAATAATTAAACTCATTCACACAGCAGACACTGGCAGGTGAAGATCAATAATTAAACCCATTCACAGCAGAAACTGGCAGGTACAGGTCAATAATTGAACTCATTCACACAGCAGAAACTGGCAGGTACAGGTCAATAATTAAACTCATTCACACAGCAGAAACTGGCAGGTACGGATCAATAATTAAAATCATGCACACAGCAGACACTGGCAGGTGAAGATCAATAATTAAACTCATTCACACAGCAGAAACTGGCAGGAACTGGTCAATAACTAAACTCATTCACACTGCAGAAACTGACAGGTACAGATCAATAATTCAACTCATTCACACAGCAGACACATGCAGGTACAGGTCAATAATAAAACTCATGCACACAGCAGACACTGGCAGGTGAAGATCTATAATTAAACCCATTCACTGCAGAAACTGGCAGGTATGGATCAATAATTAAACTCATTCACACAGCAGAGACTGGCAGGTATGGATCAATAATTAAACTCATTCACACAGCAGACACTGGAAGATACAGGTCAATAATTAAAATCATTCACACATCAGAAACTAGCAGGTACACATCAACAATTAAACTCATCCACACAGCAGAAACTGGACGGTACGAATCTTTAATTAAACTCATTCACTGCAGAAACTGGCAGGTACAGGTCAATAATTAAACTCATTCACACTGCAGACACTGGCAGGTATGGATCAATAATTAAACTCATTCACACAGCAGTCACTGGAAGGTATGGATCAATAATTAAACTGTTTCACACAGCAGAAACTGGCAGGTACAGATCAATAATTAAACTCATTCACACAGCAGAAACTGGCAGGTACAGATCAATAACTAAACTCATTCAAAGGAGAAACTGGCAGGTATGGATCAATAATTAAACTCCTTCACACAGCAGACGCTGACAGGTACAGATCAATAATTAAACTCATTCACACAGCAGAAACTGCCAGGTCCAGGTCAATAATTAAACACATTCACACAGCAGACACTGGCAGGTACAGGTCAATAATTAAACTCATTCACACAGCAGAAACTGGCAGGTACAAATCAATAATTAAACTCATTCACACAGCAGACACTGGCAGGTATGGATCAATAATTAAACTCATTCACACAGCAGACACTGGCAGGTATGGATCAGTAATTAAACTGATTCACAAAGCATAAACTGGCAGGTACACATCAATAACTAAACTCATTCACAGGAGAAACTGGAAGCTATGGATCAATAATTAAACTCATTCACACAGCAGAAACTGGCAGGTACAGATCAATAATTGGACTCATTCACACAGCAGAAACTGGCAGGTACAGGTCAATAATTAAACTTATTCACACAGCAGAAACTGGCAGGTACAGATCAATAATAAAACACATTCACAAAGCAGACACTGGCAGGTACAGGTCAATAAATAATCTCATTCACACGGCAGACACTGGCAGGTACAGGTCAATAAATAATCTCATTCACACGGCAGACACTGGCAGGTTCAGGTCAATAATAAAACTCATTCACACAGCAGAAACTGGCAGTTACAGGTCAATAATTAAACTCATTCACACAGCAGAAACTGGCAGGTACTGGTCAATAACTAAACTCATTCACACAGCAGAAACTGACAGGTACAGATCAATAATTAAACTCATTCGCACAGCAGATAAAGGCAGGTACAGATCAATAATTAAACTCATTCACACAGCAGACACTGGCAGGTGAAGATCAATAATTAAACCCATTCACAGCAGAAACTGGCAGGTATGGATCAATAATTAAACTCATTCACACAGCAGACACTGGTAGATACAGGTCAATAATTAAAATCATTCACACATCAGAAACTAGCAGGTACACATCAACAATTAAACTCATCCACACAGCAGAAACTGGACGGTACGGATCTTTAATTAAACTCATTCACTGCAGAAACTGGCAGGTACAGGTCAATAATTAAACTCATTCACACTGCAGACACTGGCAGGTATGGATCAATAATTAAACTCATTCACACAGCAGTCACTGGAAGGTATGGATCAATAATTAAACTGATTCACACAGCAGAAAGTGGCAGGTACAGATCAATAATTGAACTCATTCACACAGCAGAAACTGGCAGGGATGGATCAATAATTAAACTCATTCACACAGCAGAAACTGGCAGGTACAGATCAATAACTAAACTTATTCAAAGGAGAAACTGGCAGGTATGGATCAATAATTAAACGCCTTCACACAGCAGGCGCTGACAGGTACAGATCAATAATTAAACTCATTCACACAGCAGAAACTGCCAGGTCCAGGTCAATAATTAAACACATTCACACAGCAGACACTGGCAGGTACAGGTCAATAATTAAACTCATTCACACAGCAGACACTGGCAGGTATGGATCAATAATTAAACTCATTCACACAGCAGACACTGGCAGGTACAGGTCAATAATTAAACTCATTCCCACAGCAGAAACTGGCAGGCACAGATCAATATTTAAACTCATTCTCACAGCAGAGACTGGCAGGTACAAATCAATAACTAAGCTGATTCACACAGCAGACACTGGCAGGTATGGATCAATAATTCAACTCATTGACACAGCAGAAACTGGCAGGTACAAATCAATAACTAAACTCATTCACAGGAGAAACTGGAAGCTATGGATCAATAATTAAACTCATTCACACAGCAGAAACTGGCAGGTACAGATCAATAATTGAACTCATTCACACAGCAGAAACTGGCAGGTACAGGTCAATAATTAAACTCATTCACACAGCAGAAACTGGCAGGTACGGATCAATAATTAAACTCATGCACACAGCAGACACTGGCAGGTGAAGATCAATAATTAAACTCATTCACACAGCAGAAACTGGCAGGTACTGGTCAATAACTAAACTCATTCACACAGCAGAAACTGACAGGTACAGATCAATAATTCAACTCATTCACACAGCAGACACTGGCAGGTACAGGTCAATAAATAATCTCATTCACACGGCAGACTCTGGCAGGTACAGGTCAATAAATAAACTCATTCACACAGCAGAAACTGGCAGGTACAGGTCAATAATAAAACTCATTCACACAGCAGAAACTGGCAGGTACAGGTCAATAATTAAAGCCATTCACACAGCAGACACTGGCAGGTACAGGTCAATAAATAAACTCATTCACACAGCAGAAACTGGCAGGTACAGATCAATCATTAAACTCATTCACACAGCAGAAACTGGCAGGTACAGATCAATAATTAAACTGTTTCACACAGCAGAAACTGGCAGGAACAGATCAACAATTAAACTCATTCACAGGAGAAACTGGCAGGTATGGATCAATAATTAAACTCATTCGCACAGCAGAAACTGGCAGGTACAGGTCAATAATTAAACTCATTCACACAGCAGACACTGGCAGGTATGGATCAATAATTAAACTCATTCACACAGCAAAAACTGGCAGGTACAGATCAAGAACGAAACTCATTCACAGGAGAAACTGGCAGGTACAGATCAATAATTAAACTCGTTCACACAGCAGACACTGGCAGGTGAAGATCAATAACTAAACTCATTCACGCAGCAGAAACTGGCAGGTATGGATCAATAATTAAACTCGTTCACACAGCAGACACTGGCAGGTGAAGATCAATAATTAAACTCATTCACGCAGAAGAAACTGGCAGGTACTGCTCAATAATTAAACTCATTTGCACAGCAGAAACTGGCAGGTACAGATCAATAATTAAACTCATTCACACAGCAGAAACTGGCAGGTACGGATCAATAATTAAACTCATTGACACAGCAGAAACTGGCAGGTACAGGTCAATAATTAAACTCATTCACACAGCAGAAACTGGCAGGTACGGATCAATAATTAAACTCATTCACACAGCAGACACTGGTAGGGACAGGTCAATAATTAAACTCATTCACACAGCCGAAACTGGCAGGTACAGGTCAATAATTAAACTCATTCACACAGCAGAAACTGGCAGTTACAGATCAATAATTAAACTCATTCACACAGCAGAAACTGGCAGGTACAGATCAATAACTAAACTCATTCAAAGGAGAAACTGGCAGGTAAGGATCAATAACTAAACTCCTTCACACAGCAGACGCTGACAGGTACAGATGAATAATTAAACTCATTCACACAGCAGACACTGGCAGGTACAGATCAATAATTTAACACATTCACACAGCTGAAACTGGCAGGTACAGGTCAATAATTAAACTCATTCCCACAGCAGAAACTGGCAGGCACAGATCAATAATTAAACTCATTCACACAGCAGACACTGGCAGGTACAGGTCAATAATTAAACTCATTCACACGGCAGACACTGGCAGGTATGGATCAATAATTAAACTCATTCACACAGCAGAAACTGGCAGGTACAGGTCAATAATTAAACTCATTCACACAGCAGAAACTGGCAGGTATGGATCAATAATTAAACTCATTCACACAGCAGATAAAGGCAGGTACAGGTCAACAATTAAACTCATTCACACAGCAGCCACTGGCAGGTACACATCAATAACTAAACTCATTCACACAGCAGAAACTGGCAGGTACAGATCAATAATTAAACTCATTCACACAGCAGATAAAGGCAGGTACAGATCAATAATTAAACTCATTCACACAGCAGACACTGGCAGGTGAAGATCAATAATTAAACCCATTCACAGCAGAAACTGGCAGGTACGGATGAATAATTAAACTCATTCACACAGCAGACACTGTCGGGGATGGATCAATAATTAAACTCATTCACACAGCAGAAACTGGCAGTTACTGATGAATAACGAAACTCATTCTCACAGCAGAAACTGGCAGGTATGGATCAATAATTAAACTCCTTCACACAGCAGACGCTGACAGGTACAGATCAATAATTAAACTCATTCACACAGCAGAAACTGCCAGGTCCAGGTCAATAATTAAAGACATTCACACAGCAGACACTGGCAGGTACAGGTCAATAATTAAACTCATTCACACAGCAGAGACTGGCAGGTACAAATCAATAATTAAACTCATTCACACAGCAGACACTGGCAGGTATGGATCAATAATTAAACTCATTCACACAATGGACACTGGCAGGTATGGATCAGAAATTAAACTGATTCACACAGCTGAAACTGGCAGGTCCAAATCAATAACTAAACTCATTCACAGGAGAAACTGGAAGCTATGGATCAATAAGTAAACTCATTCACACAGCAGAAACTGGCAGGTACAGATCAATAATTAAACTCATTCACACAGCAGAAACTGGCAGGTACGGATCAATAATTAAACTCATGCACACAGCAGACACTGATAGGTGAAGATCAATAATTAAACTCATTCACACAGAAGAAACTGGCAGGTACTGGTCAATAACTAAACTCATTCACACAGCAGAAACTGGCAGGTATGGATCAATAACTAAACTCATTCACACAGCAGAAACTGACAGGTACAGATCAATAATTAAACTCATTCACACAGCAGACACATGCAGGTACAAGTCAATAATAAAACACATTCACAAAGCAGACACTGGCAGGTACAGGTCAATAAATAATCTCATTCACACGGCAGACACTGGCAGGTACAGGTCAATAAATAATCTCATTCACACGGCAGACACTGGCAGGTTCAGGTCAATAATAAAACTCTTTCACACAGCAGAAACTGACAGTTACAGGTCAAGAATTAAACTCATTCACACAGCAGAAACTGGCAGGTACGGATCAATAATTAAACTCATGCACACAGCAGACACTGTCAGGTGAAGATCAATAATTAAACTCATTCACACAGCAGAAACTGGCAGGTACTGGTCAATAACTAAACTCATTCACACAGCAGAAACTGACAGGTACAGATCAATAATTAAACTCATTCACACAGCAGACACATGCAGGTACAGGTCAATAATAAAACTCATTCACACAGCAGACACTGGCAGGTACAGGTCAATAAATAATCTCATTCACACGGCAGACACTGGCAGGTACAGGTCAATAAATAAACTCATTCACACAGCAGAAACTGGCAGGTAGACGTCAATAACTAAACTCATTGACACAGGAGACACTGGCAGGTACAGGTCAATAATAAAACTCATTCACACAGCAGAAACTGGCAGGTACAGGTCAATAATTAAAGTCATTCACACAGCAGACACTGGCAGGTACAGATCAATAATTAAACTCATTCATACAGCAGAAACTGGCAGTTACAGGTCAATAATTAAACACATTCACACAGCAGACACTGGCAGGTACAGGTCAATAATTAAACTCATTCACACAGCAGACACTGGCAGGTATGGATCAATAATTAAACTCATTCACACAGCAGACACTGGCAGGTACAGGTCAATAATTAAACTCATTCCCACAGCAGAAACTGGCAGGCACAGATCAATATTTAAACTCATTCTCACAGCAGAGACTGGCAGGTACAAATCAATAACTAAGCTGATTCACACAGCAGACACTGGCAGGTATGGATCAATAATTCAACTCATTGACACAGCAGAAACTGGCAGGTACAAATCAATAACTAAACTCATTCACAGGAGAAACTGGAAGCTATGGATCAATAATTAAACTCATTCACACAGCAGAAACTGGCAGGTACAGATCAATAATTGAACTCATTCACACAGCAGAAACTGGCAGGTACAGGTCAATAATTAAACTCATTCACACAGCAGAAACTGGCAGGTACGGATCAATAATTAAACTCATGCACACAGCAGACACTGGCAGGTGAAGATCAATAATTAAACTCATTCACACAGCAGAAACTGGCAGGTACTGGTCAATAACTAAACTCATTCACACTGCAGAAACTGACAGGTACAGATCAATAATTCAACTCATTCACACAGCAGACACTGGCAGGTACAGGTCAATAAATAATCTCATTCACACGGCAGACTCTGGCAGGTACAGGTCAATAAATAAACTCATTCACACAGCAGAAACTGGCAGGTACAGGTCAATAATAAAACTCATTCACACAGCAGAAACTGGCAGGTACAGGTCAATAATTAAAGCCATTCACACAGCAGACACTGGCAGGTACAGGTCAATAAATAAACTCATTCACACAGCAGAAACTGGCAGGTACAGATCAATCATTAAACTCATTCACACAGCAGAAACTGGCAGGTACAGATCAATAATTAAACTGTTTCACACAGCAGAAACTGGCAGGAACAGATCAACAATTAAACTCATTCACAGGAGAAACTGGCAGGTATGGATCAATAATTAAACTCATTCGCACAGCAGAAACTGGCAGGTACAGGTCAATAATTAAACTCATTCACACAGCAGACACTGGCAGGTATGGATCAATAATTAAACTCATTCACACAGCAAAAACTGGCAGGTACAGATCAAGAACGAAACTCATTCACAGGAGAAACTGGCAGGTACAGATCAATAATTAAACTCGTTCACACAGCAGACACTGGCAGGTGAAGATCAATAACTAAACTCATTCACGCAGCAGAAACTGGCAGGTATGGATCAATAATTAAACTCCTTCACACAGCAGACACTGGCAGGTGAAGATCAATAATTAAACTCATTCACGCAGAAGAAACTGGCAGGTACTGCTCAATAATTAAACTCATTTGCACAGCAGAAACTGGCAGGTACAGATCAATAATTAAACTCATTCACACAGCAGAAACTGGCAGGTACGGATCAATAATTAAACTCATTGACACAGCAGAAACTGGCAGGTACAGGTCAATAATTAAACTCATTCACACAGCAGAAACTGGCAGGTACGGATCAATAATTAAACTCATTCACACAGCAGACACTGGTAGGGACAGGTCAATAATTAAACTCATTCACACAGCCGAAACTGGCAGGTACAGGTCAATAATTAAACTCATTCACACAGCAGAAACTGGCAGTTACAGATCAATAATTAAACTCATTCACACAGCAGAAACTGGCAGGGATGGATCAATAATTAAACTCATTGACACAGCAGAAACTGGCAGGTACAGATCAATAACTAAACTCATTCAAAGGAGAAACTGGCAGGTAAGGATCAATAACTAAACTCCTTCACACAGCAGACGCTGACAGGTACAGATGAATAATTAAACTCATTCACACAGCAGACACTGGCAGGTACAGATCAATAATTTAACACATTCACACAGCTGAAACTGGCAGGTACAGGTCAATAATTAAACTCATTCCCACAGCAGAAACTGGCAGGCACAGATCAATAATTAAACTCATTCACACAGCAGACACTGGCAGGTACAGGTCAATAATTAAACTCATTCACACAGCAGAAACTGGCAGGTACAGGTCAATAATTAAACTCATTCACACAGCAGAAACTGGCAGGTATGGATCAATAATTAAACTCATTCACACAGCAGAAACTGGCAGGTACAGGTCAATAATTAAACTCATTCACACAGCAGAAACTGGCAGGTATGGATCAATAATTAAACTCATTCACACAGCAGATAAAGGCAGGTACAGGTCAACAATTAAACTCATTCACACAGCAGCCACTGGCAGGTACACATCAATAACTAAACTCATTCACACAGCAGAAACTGGCAGGTACAGATCAATAATTAAACTCATTCACACAGCAGATAAAGGCAGGTACAGATCAATAATTAAACTCATTCACACAGCAGACACTGGCAGGTGAAGATCAATAATTAAACCCATTCACAGCAGAAACTGGCAGGTACGGATGAATAATTAAACTCATTCACACAGCAGACACTGTCGGGGATGGATCAATAATTAAACTCATTCACACAGCAGAAACTGGCAGTTACTGATGAATAACGAAACTCATTCTCACAGCAGAAACTGGCAGGTATGGATCAATAATTAAACTCATTCACACAGCAGACGCTGACAGGTACAGATCAATAATTAAACTCATTCACACAGCAGAAACTGCCAGGTCCAGGTCAATAATTAAAGACATTCACACAGCAGACACTGGCAGGTACAGGTCAATAATTAAACTCATTCACACAGCAGAGACTGGCAGGTACAAATCAATAATTAAACTCATTCACACAGCAGACACTGGCAGGTATGGATCAATAATTAAACTCATTCACACAATGGACACTGGCAGGTATGGATCAGAAATTAAACTGATTCACACAGCTGAAACTGGCAGGTCCAAATCAATAACTAAACTCATTCACAGGAGAAACTGGAAGCTATGGATCAATAAGTAAACTCATTCACACAGCAGAAACTGGCAGGTACAGATCAATAATTAAACTCATTCACACAGCAGAAACTGGCAGGTACGGATCAATAATTAAACTCATGCACACAGCAGACACTGATAGGTGAAGATCAATAATTAAACTCATTCACACAGCAGAAACTGGCAGGTACTGGTCAATAACTAAACTCATTCACACAGCAGAAACTGGCAGGTATGGATCAATAACTAAACTCATTCACACAGCAGAAACTGACAGGTACAGATCAATAATTAAACTCATTCACACAGCAGACACATGCAGGTACAAGTCAATAATAAAACACATTCACAAAGCAGACACTGGCAGGTACAGGTCAATAAATAATCTCATTCACACGGCAGACACTGGCAGGTACAGGTCAATAAATAATCTCATTCACACGGCAGACACTGGCAGGTTCAGGTCAATAATAAAACTCTTTCACACAGCAGAAACTGACAGTTACAGGTCAAGAATTAAACTCATTCACACAGCAGAAACTGGCAGGTACGGATCAATAATTAAACTCATGCACACAGCAGACACTGTCAGGTGAAGATCAATAATTAAACTCATTCACACAGCAGAAACTGGCAGGTACTGGTCAATAACTAAACTCATTCACACAGCAGAAACTGACAGGTACAGATCAATAATTAAACTCATTCACACAGCAGACACATGCAGGTACAGGTCAATAATAAAACTCATTCACACAGCAGACACTGGCAGGTACAGGTCAATAAATAATCTCATTCACACGGCAGACACTGGCAGGTACAGGTCAATAAATAAACTCATTCACACAGCAGAAACTGGCAGGTAGACGTCAATAACTAAACTCATTGACACAGGAGACACTGGCAGGTACAGGTCAATAATAAAACTCATTCACACAGCAGAAACTGGCAGGTACAGGTCAATAATTAAAGTCATTCACACAGCAGACACTGGCAGGTACAGATCAATAATTAAACTCATTCATACAGCAGAAACTGGCAGTTACAGATCAATCATTAAACTGTTTCACACAGCAAAAACTGGCAGGTACAGATCAACAATTAAACTCATTCACAGGAGAAACTGGCAAGTATGGATCAAAAACTCAACTCATTCACACAGCAGACACTGGCAGGTACAGGTCAATAATTAAACTCATTCACACATCAGAAGCTGGCATGTATGGATCAATAATTAAACTCATTCACACAGCAGAAACTGGCAGGTACAGGTCAATATTTAAACTCATTCACACAGCAGGCACTATCAGGTACAGGTCAATAATTAAACTCATTCACACAGCAGAAACTGGCAGGTACAGATCAATAATTAAACTCATTCACACAGCAGAAACTGGCAGGTATGGATCAATAATTAAACTCATTCACACAGCAGAAACTGGCAGGTACAGATCAATAACTAAACTCATTCAAAGGAGAAACTGGCAGGTATGGATCAATAATTAAACTCCTTCACACAGCAGACGCTGACAGGTACAGATCAATAACTAAACTCATTCACACAGCAGACACTGGCAGGTACAGATCAATAATTAAACTCATTCACACAGCAGACACTGGCAGGTATGGATCAATAATTAAACTCATTCACACAGCAGACACTGGCAGGTAGGGATCAGTAATTAAACTGATTCACACAGCAGACACTGGCAGGTATGGATCAATAATTCAACTCATTCACACAGCTGAAACTGACAGGTACAAATCATTAACTAAACTCATTCACAGGAGAAACTGGCAGGTATGGATCAAAAACTCAACTCATTCACACAGCAGACACTGGCAGGTACAGGTCAATAATTAAACTCATTCACACATCAGAAGCTGGCATGTATGGATCAATAATTAAACTCATTCACACAGCAGAAACTGGCAGGTACAGGTCAATATTTAAACTCATTCACACAGCAGGCACTATCAGGTACAGGTCAATAATTAAACTCATTCACACAGCAGAAACTGGCAGGTACAGATCAATAATTAAACTCATTCACACAGCAGAAACTGGCAGGTATGGATCAATAATTAAACTCATTCACACAGCAGAAACTGGCAGGTACAGATCAATAACTAAACTCATTCAAAGGAGAAACTGGCAGGTATGGATCAATAATTAAACTCCTTCACACAGCAGACGCTGACAGGTACAGATCAATAACTAAACTCATTCACACAGCAGACACTGGCAGGTACAGATCAATAATTAAACTCATTCACACAGCAGACACTGGCAGGTATGGATCAATAATTAAACTCATTCACACAGCAGACACTGGCAGGTAGGGATCAGTAATTAAACTGATTCACACAGCAGACACTGGCAGGTATGGATCAATAATTCAACTCATTCACACAGCTGAAACTGACAGGTACAAATCATTAACTAAACTCATTCACAGGAGAAACTGGAAGCTATGGATCAATAATTAAACTCATTCACACAGCAGAAACTGGCAGGTACAGGTCAATAATTAAACTCATTCACACAGCAGACACTGGCAGGTACAGATCAATAATTGAACTCATTCACACAGCAGACACTGGCAGGTACAGGTCAATAATTAAACTCATTCACACAGCAGAAACTGGCAGGTACAGATCAATACTTAAACTGATTCACACAGCAGACACTGGCAGGTACACGTCAATAACTAAACTCATTCACACAGCAGACGTTGGCAGGATTCGATCAATAATTAAAATCATTCACACAGCAGACACTGGCAGGTACAGATCAATAACTAAACTCATTCACAGGAGAAACTGGCAGGTATGTATCAATAACTAAACTCATTCACACAGCAGAAACTGGCAGGTACAGGTCAATAAATAAACTCATTCACGCAGCAGAAACTGGCAGGTACAGATGAATAATTAAACTCATTCAGACAGCAAAAACTGGCAGGTATGGATCAATAATTAAACTCATTCACAAAGCAGACACAGGCAGGTTCAGATCAATAATTAAACACATTCACACAGCAGACACTGGCACGTACAGGTCAATAATTAAACTCATTCACACAGCAGACACAGGCAGGTTCAGATCAATAATTAAACACATTCACACAGCAGACACTGGCAGGTATGGATCAATAATTAAACTCATTCACACAGCAGACACTGGCAGGTACAGACCAACAATTAAACTCATTCACACAGGAGAAACTTGCAGGTACAGATCAATAATTAAACTCATTCGCACAGCAGATAAAGGCAGGTACAGATCAATAATTAAACTCATTCACACAGCTGACACTGGCAGGTACAGGTCAATAATTAAACTCATTCACACAGCAGACACTGGCAGGTGAAGATCAATAATTAAACCCATTCACAGCAGAAACTGGAAGGTACAGATCAATAATTAAACTCATTCACACAGCAGAGACTGGCAGGTACACATCAACAATTAAACTCATCCACACAGCAGAAACTGGACGGTACGAATCTTTAATTAAACTCATTCACTGCAGAAACTGGCAGGTACAGGTCAATAATTAAACTCATTCACACTGCAGACACTGGCAGGTACAGGTCAATAATAAAACACATTCACAAAGCAGACACTGGCAGGTACAGGTCAATAAATAATCTCATTCACACGGCAGACACTGGCAGGTACAGGTCAATAAATAATCTCATTCACACGGCAGACACTGGCAGGTTCAGGTCAATAATAAAACTCATTCACACAGCAGAAACTGGCAGTTACAGGTCAATAATTAAACTCATTCACACAGCAGAAACTGGCAGGTACTGGTCAATAACTAAACTCATTCACACAGCAGAAACTGACAGGTACAGATCAATAATTAAACTCATTCGCACAGCAGATAAAGGCAGGTACAGATCAATAATTAAACTCATTCACACAGCAGACACTGGCAGGTGAAGATCAATAATTAAACCCATTCACAGCAGAAACTGGCAGGTATGGATCAATAATTAAACTCATTCACACAGCAGACACTGGTAGATACAGGTCAATAATTAAAATCATTCACACATCAGAAACTAGCAGGTACACATCAACAATTAAACTCATCCACACAGCAGAAACTGGACGGTACGGATCTTTAATTAAACTCATTCACTGCAGAAACTGGCAGGTACAGGTCAATAATTAAACTCATTCACACTGCAGACACTTGCAGGTATGGATCAATAATTAAACTCATTCACACAGCAGTCACTGGAAGGTATGGATCAATAATTAAACTGATTCACACAGCAGAAAGTGGCAGGTACAGATCAATAATTGAACTCATTCACACAGCAGAAACTGGCAGGGATGGATCAATAATTAAACTCATTCACACAGCAGAAACTGGCAGGTACAGATCAATAACTAAACTTATTCAAAGGAGAAACTGGCAGGTATGGATCAATAATTAAACTCCTTCACACAGCAGACGCTGACAGGTACAGATCAATAATTAAACTCATTCACACAGCAGAAACTGCCAGGTCCAGGTCAATAATTAAACACATTCACACAGCAGACACTGGCAGGTACAGGTCAATAATTAAACTCATTCACACAGCAGAAACTGGCAGGTACAAATCAATAATTAAACTCATTCACACAGCAGACACTGGCAGGTATGGATCAATAATTAAACTCATTCACACAGCAGACACTGGCAGGTATGGATCAGTAATTAAACTGATTCACAAAGCATAAACTGGCAGGTACAAATCAATAACTAAACTCATTCACAGGAGAAACTGGAAGCTATGGATCAATAATTAAACTCATTCACACAGCAGAAACTGGCAGGTACAGATCAATAATTGGACTCATTCACACAGCAGAAACTGGCAGGTACAGGTCAATAATTAAACTTATTCACACAGCAGAAACTGGCAGGTACAGATCAATAATTAAAATCATGCACACAGCAGACACTGGCAGGTGAAGATCAATAATTAAACTCATTCACACAGCAGAAACTGGCAGGTACTGGTCAATAACTAAACTCATTCACACAATAGAAACTGGCAGGTATGGATCAATAACTAAACTCATTCACACAGCAGAAACTGACAGGTACAGATCAATAATTAAACTCATTCACACAGCAGACACATGCAGGTACAGGTCAATAATAAAACACATTCACAAAGCAGACACTGGCAGGTACAGGTCAATAAATAATCTCATTCACACGGCAGACACTGGCAGGTACAGGTCAATAAATAATCTCATTCACACGGCAGACACTGGCAGGTTCAGGTCAATAATAAAACTCATTCACACAGCAGAAACTGGCAGTTACAGGTCAATAATTAAACTCATTCACACAGCAGAAACTGGCAGGTACTGGTCAATAACTAAACTCATTCACACAGCAGAAACTGACAGGTACAGATCAATAATTAAACTCATTCGCACAGCAGATAAAGGCAGGTACAGATCAATAATTAAACTCATTCACACAGCAGACACTGGCAGGTGAAGATCAATAATTAAACCCATTCACAGCAGAAACTGGCAGGTATGGATCAATAATTAAACTCATTCACACAGCAGACACTGGTAGATACAGGTCAATAATTAAAATCATTCACACATCAGAAACTAGCAGGTACACATCAACAATTAAACTCATCCACACAGCAGAAACTGGACGGTACGGATCTTTAATTAAACTCATTCACTGCAGAAACTGGCAGGTACAGGTCAATAATTAAACTCATTCACACTGCAGACACTTGCAGGTATGGATCAATAATTAAACTCATTCACACAGCAGTCACTGGAAGGTATGGATCAATAATTAAACTGATTCACACAGCAGAAAGTGGCAGGTACAGATCAATAATTGAACTCATTCACACAGCAGAAACTGGCAGGGATGGATCAATAATTAAACTCATTCACACAGCAGAAACTGGCAGGTACAGATCAATAACTAAACTTATTCAAAGGAGAAACTGGCAGGTATGGATCAATAATTAAACTCCTTCACACAGCAGGCGCTGACAGGTACAGATCAATAATTAAACTCATTCACACAGCAGAAACTGCCAGGTCCAGGTCAATAATTAAACACATTCACACAGCAGACACTGGCAGGTACAGGTCAATAATTAAACTCATTCACACAGCAGACACTGGCAGGTACAGGTCAATAATTAAACTCATTCACACAGCAGAAACTGGCAGGCACAGATCAATATTTAAACTCATTCTCACAGCAGAGACTGGCAGGTACAAATCAATAACTAAACTGATTCACACAGCAGACACTGGCAGGTATGGATCAATAATTCAACTCATTGACACAGCAGAAACTGGCAGGTACAAATCAATAACTAAACTCATTCACAGTAGAAACTGGAAGCTATGGATCAATAATTAAACTCATTCACACAGCAGAAACTGCCAGGTACAGATCAATAATTGAACTCATTCACACAGCAGAAACTGGCAGGTACAGGTCAATAATTAAACTCATTCACACAGCAGAAACTGGCAGGTACGGATCAATAATTAAACTCATGCACACAGCAGACACTGGCAGGTGAAGATCAATAATTAAACTCATTCACACAGCAGAAACTGGCAGGTACTGGTCAATAACTAAACTCATTCACACTGCAGAAACTGACAGGTACAGATCAATAATTCAACTCATTCACACAGCAGACACATGCAGGTACAGGTCAATAATAAAACTCATTCACACAGCAGACACTGGCAGGTACAGGTCAATAAATAATCTCATTCACACGGCAGACTCTGGCAGGTACAGGTCAATAAATAAACTCATTCACACAGCAGAAACTGGCAGGTACAGGTCAATAATAAAACTCATTCACACAGCAGAAACTGGCAGGTACAGGTCAATAATTAAAGCCATTCACACAGCAGACACTGGCAGGTACAGGTCAATAAATAAACTCATTCACACAGCAGAAACTGGCAGGTACAGATCAATCATTAAACTCATTCACACAGCAGAAACTGGCAGGTACAGATCAATAATTAAACTGTTTCACACAGCAGAAACTGGCAGGAACAGATCAACAATTAAACTCATTCACAGGAGAAACTGGCAGGTATGGATCAATAATTAAACTCATTCGCACAGCAGAAACTGGCAGGTACAGGTCAATAATTAAACTCATTCACACAGCAGACACTGGCAGGTATGGATCAATAATTAAACTCATTCACACAGCAAAAACTGGCAGGTACAGATCAAGAACGAAACTCATTCACAGGAGAAACTGGCAGGTACAGATCAATAATTAAACTCGTTCACACAGCAGACACTGGCAGGTGAAGATCAATAACTAAACTCATTCACGCAGCAGAAACTGGCAGGTATGGATCAATAATTAAACTCGTTCACACAGCAGACACTGGCAGGTGAAGATCAATAATTAAACTCATTTACGCAGAAGAAACTGGCAGGTACTGCTCAATAATTAAACTCATTTGCACAGCAGAAACTGGCAGGTACAGATCAATAATTAAACTCATTCACACAGCAGAAACTGGCAGGTACGGATCAATAATTAAACTCATTGACACAGCAGAAACTGGCAGGTACAGGTCAATAATTAAACTCATTCACACAGCAGAAACTGGCAGGTACGGATCAATAATTAAACTCATTCACACAGCAGACACAGGTAGGGACAGGTCAATAATTAAACTCATTCACACAGCCGAAACTGGCAGGTACAGGTCAATAATTAAACTCATTCACACAGCAGAAACTGGCAGTTACAGATCAATAACTAAACTCATTCAAAGGAGAAACTGGCAGGTAAGGATCAATAACTAAACTCCTTCACACAGCAGACGCTGACAGGTACAGATGAATAATTAAACTCATTCACACAGCAGACACTGGCAGGTACAGGTCAATAATTAAACTCATTCACACAGCAGAAACTGGCAGTTACAGATCAATAATTAAACTCATTCACACAGCAGAAACTGGCAGGGATGGATCAATAATTAAACTCATTGACACAGCAGAAACTGGCAGGTACAGATCAATAACTAAACTCATTCAAAGGAGAAACTGGCAGGTAAGGATCAATAACTAAACTCCTTCACACAGCAGACGCTGACAGGTACAGATGAATAATTAAACTCATTCACACAGCAGACACTGGCAGGTACAGATCAATAATTTAACACATTCACACAGCTGAAACTGGCAGGTACAGGTCAATAATTAAACTCATTCCCACAGCAGAAACTGGCAGGCACAGATCAATAATTAAACTCATTCACACAGCAGACACTGGCAGGTACAGGTCAATAATTAAACTCATTCACACAGCAGAAACTGGCAGGTACAGGTCAATAATTAAACTCATTCACACAGCAGAAACTGGCAGGTATGGATCAATAATTAAACTCATTCACACAGCAGAAACTGGCAGGTACAGGTCAATAATTAAACTCATTCACACAGCAGAAACTGGCAGGTATGGATCAATAATTAAACTCATTCACACAGCAGATAAAGGCAGGTACAGGTCAACAATTAAACTCATTCACACAGCAGCCACTGGCAGGTACACATCAATAACTAAACTCATTCACACAGCAGAAACTGGCAGGTACAGATCAATAATTAAACTCATTCACACAGCAGATAAAGGCAGGTACAGATCAATAATTAAACTCATTCACACAGCAGACACTGGCAGGTGAAGATCAATAATTAAACCCATTCACAGCAGAAACTGGCAGGTACGGATGAATAATTAAACTCATTCACACAGCAGACACTGTCGGGGATGGATCAATAATTAAACTCATTCACACAGCAGAAACTGGCAGTTACTGATGAATAACGAAACTCATTCTCACAGCAGAAACTGGCAGGTATGGATCAATAATTAAACTCATTCACACAGCAGACGCTGACAGGTACAGATCAATAATTAAACTCATTCACACAGCAGAAACTGCCAGGTCCAGGTCAATAATTAAAGACATTCACACAGCAGACACTGGCAGGTACAGGTCAATAATTAAACTCATTCACACAGCAGAGACTGGCAGGTACAAATCAATAATTAAACTCATTCACACAGCAGACACTGGCAGGTATGGATCAATAATTAAACTCATTCACACAATGGACACTGGCAGGTATGGATCAGAAATTAAACTGATTCACACAGCTGAAACTGGCAGGTCCAAATCAATAACTAAACTCATTCACAGGAGAAACTGGAAGCTATGGATCAATAAGTAAACTCATTCACACAGCAGAAACTGGCAGGTACAGATCAATAATTAAACTCATTCACACAGCAGAAACTGGCAGGTACGGATCAATAATTAAACTCATGCACACAGCAGACACTGATAGGTGAAGATCAATAATTAAACTCATTCACACAGCAGAAACTGGCAGGTACTGGTCAATAACTAAACTCATTCACACAGCAGAAACTGGCAGGTATGGATCAATAACTAAACTCATTCACACAGCAGAAACTGACAGGTACAGATCAATAATTAAACTCATTCACACAGCAGACACATGCAGGTACAAGTCAATAATAAAACACATTCACAAAGCAGACACTGGCAGGTACAGGTCAATAAATAATCTCATTCACACGGCAGACACTGGCAGGTACAGGTCAATAAATAATCTCATTCACACGGCAGACACTGGCAGGTTCAGGTCAATAATAAAACTCTTTCACACAGCAGAAACTGACAGTTACAGGTCAAGAATTAAACTCATTCACACAGCAGAAACTGGCAGGTACGGATCAATAATTAAACTCATGCACACAGCAGACACTGTCAGGTGAAGATCAATAATTAAACTCATTCACACAGCAGAAACTGGCAGGTACTGGTCAATAACTAAACTCATTCACACAGCAGAAACTGACAGGTACAGATCAATAATTAAACTCATTCACACAGCAGACACATGCAGGTACAGGTCAATAATAAAACTCATTCACACAGCAGACACTGGCAGGTACAGGTCAATAAATAATCTCATTCACACGGCAGACACTGGCAGGTACAGGTCAATAAATAAACTCATTCACACAGCAGAAACTGGCAGGTAGACGTCAATAACTAAACTCATTGACACAGGAGACACTGGCAGGTACAGGTCAATAATAAAACTCATTCACACAGCAGAAACTGGCAGGTACAGGTCAATAATTAAAGTCATTCACACAGCAGACACTGGCAGGTACAGATCAATAATTAAACTCATTCATACAGCAGAAACTGGCAGTTACAGATCAATCATTAAACTGTTTCACACAGCAAAAACTGGCAGGTACAGATCAACAATTAAACTCATTCACAGGAGAAACTGGCAAGTATGGATCAAAAACTCAACTCATTCACACAGCAGACACTGGCAGGTACAGGTCAATAATTAAACTCATTCACACATCAGAAGCTGGCATGTATGGATCAATAATTAAACTCATTCACACAGCAGAAACTGGCAGGTACAGGTCAATATTTAAACTCATTCACACAGCAGGCACTATCAGGTACAGGTCAATAATTAAACTCATTCACACAGCAGAAACTGGCAGGTACAGATCAATAATTAAACTCATTCACACAGCAGAAACTGGCAGGTATGGATCAATAATTAAACTCATTCACACAGCAGAAACTGGCAGGTACAGATCAATAACTAAACTCATTCAAAGGAGAAACTGGCAGGTATGGATCAATAATTAAACTCCTTCACACAGCAGACGCTGACAGGTACAGATCAATAACTAAACTCATTCACACAGCAGACACTGGCAGGTACAGATCAATAATTAAACTCATTCACACAGCAGACACTGGCAGGTATGGATCAATAATTAAACTCATTCACACAGCAGACACTGGCAGGTAGGGATCAGTAATTAAACTGATTCACACAGCAGACACTGGCAGGTATGGATCAATAATTCAACTCATTCACACAGCTGAAACTGACAGGTACAAATCATTAACTAAACTCATTCACAGGAGAAACTGGCAGGTATGGATCAAAAACTCAACTCATTCACACAGCAGACACTGGCAGGTACAGGTCAATAATTAAACTCATTCACACATCAGAAGCTGGCATGTATGGATCAATAATTAAACTCATTCACACAGCAGAAACTGGCAGGTACAGGTCAATATTTAAACTCATTCACACAGCAGGCACTATCAGGTACAGGTCAATAATTAAACTCATTCACACAGCAGAAACTGGCAGGTACAGATCAATAATTAAACTCATTCACACAGCAGAAACTGGCAGGTATGGATCAATAATTAAACTCATTCACACAGCAGAAACTGGCAGGTACAGATCAATAACTAAACTCATTCAAAGGAGAAACTGGCAGGTATGGATCAATAATTAAACTCCTTCACACAGCAGACGCTGACAGGTACAGATCAATAACTAAACTCATTCACACAGCAGACACTGGCAGGTACAGATCAATAATTAAACTCATTCACACAGCAGACACTGGCAGGTATGGATCAATAATTAAACTCATTCACACAGCAGACACTGGCAGGTAGGGATCAGTAATTAAACTGATTCACACAGCAGACACTGGCAGGTATGGATCAATAATTCAACTCATTCACACAGCTGAAACTGACAGGTACAAATCATTAACTAAACTCATTCACAGGAGAAACTGGAAGCTATGGATCAATAATTAAACTCATTCACACAGCAGAAACTGGCAGGTACAGGTCAATAATTAAACTCATTCACACAGCAGACACTGGCAGGTACAGATCAATAATTGAACTCATTCACACAGCAGACACTGGCAGGTACAGGTCAATAATTAAACTCATTCACACAGCAGAAACTGGCAGGTACAGATCAATACTTAAACTGATTCACACAGCAGACACTGGCAGGTACACGTCAATAACTAAACTCATTCACACAGCAGACGTTGGCAGGATTCGATCAATAATTAAAATCATTCACACAGCAGACACTGGCAGGTACAGATCAATAACTAAACTCATTCACAGGAGAAACTGGCAGGTATGTATCAATAACTAAACTCATTCACACAGCAGAAACTGGCAGGTACAGGTCAATAAATAAACTCATTCACGCAGCAGAAACTGGCAGGTACAGATGAATAATTAAACTCATTCAGACAGCAAAAACTGGCAGGTATGGATCAATAATTAAACTCATTCACAAAGCAGACACAGGCAGGTTCAGATCAATAATTAAACACATTCACACAGCAGACACTGGCACGTACAGGTCAATAATTAAACTCATTCACACAGCAGACACAGGCAGGTTCAGATCAATAATTAAACACATTCACACAGCAGACACTGGCAGGTATGGATCAATAATTAAACTCATTCACACAGCAGACACTGGCAGGTACAGACCAACAATTAAACTCATTCACACAGGAGAAACTTGCAGGTACAGATCAATAATTAAACTCATTCGCACAGCAGATAAAGGCAGGTACAGATCAATAATTAAACTCATTCACACAGCTGACACTGGCAGGTACAGGTCAATAATTAAACTCATTCACACAGCAGACACTGGCAGGTGAAGATCAATAATTAAACCCATTCACAGCAGAAACTGGAAGGTACAGATCAATAATTAAACTCATTCACACAGCAGAGACTGGCAGGTACACATCAACAATTAAACTCATCCACACAGCAGAAACTGGACGGTACGAATCTTTAATTAAACTCATTCACTGCAGAAACTGGCAGGTACAGGTCAATAATTAAACTCATTCACACTGCAGACACTGGCAGGTACAGGTCAATAATAAAACACATTCACAAAGCAGACACTGGCAGGTACAGGTCAATAAATAATCTCATTCACACGGCAGACACTGGCAGGTACAGGTCAATAAATAATCTCATTCACACGGCAGACACTGGCAGGTTCAGGTCAATAATAAAACTCATTCACACAGCAGAAACTGGCAGTTACAGGTCAATAATTAAACTCATTCACACAGCAGAAACTGGCAGGTACTGGTCAATAACTAAACTCATTCACACAGCAGAAACTGACAGGTACAGATCAATAATTAAACTCATTCGCACAGCAGATAAAGGCAGGTACAGATCAATAATTAAACTCATTCACACAGCAGACACTGGCAGGTGAAGATCAATAATTAAACCCATTCACAGCAGAAACTGGCAGGTATGGATCAATAATTAAACTCATTCACACAGCAGACACTGGTAGATACAGGTCAATAATTAAAATCATTCACACATCAGAAACTAGCAGGTACACATCAACAATTAAACTCATCCACACAGCAGAAACTGGACGGTACGGATCTTTAATTAAACTCATTCACTGCAGAAACTGGCAGGTACAGGTCAATAATTAAACTCATTCACACTGCAGACACTTGCAGGTATGGATCAATAATTAAACTCATTCACACAGCAGTCACTGGAAGGTATGGATCAATAATTAAACTGATTCACACAGCAGAAAGTGGCAGGTACAGATCAATAATTGAACTCATTCACACAGCAGAAACTGGCAGGGATGGATCAATAATTAAACTCATTCACACAGCAGAAACTGGCAGGTACAGATCAATAACTAAACTTATTCAAAGGAGAAACTGGCAGGTATGGATCAATAATTAAACTCCTTCACACAGCAGACGCTGACAGGTACAGATCAATAATTAAACTCATTCACACAGCAGAAACTGCCAGGTCCAGGTCAATAATTAAACACATTCACACAGCAGACACTGGCAGGTACAGGTCAATAATTAAACTCATTCACACAGCAGAAACTGGCAGGTACAAATCAATAATTAAACTCATTCACACAGCAGACACTGGCAGGTATGGATCAATAATTAAACTCATTCACACAGCAGACACTGGCAGGTATGGATCAGTAATTAAACTGATTCACAAAGCATAAACTGGCAGGTACAAATCAATAACTAAACTCATTCACAGGAGAAACTGGAAGCTATGGATCAATAATTAAACTCATTCACACAGCAGAAACTGGCAGGTACAGATCAATAATTGGACTCATTCACACAGCAGAAACTGGCAGGTACAGGTCAATAATTAAACTTATTCACACAGCAGAAACTGGCAGGTACAGATCAATAATTAAAATCATGCACACAGCAGACACTGGCAGGTGAAGATCAATAATTAAACTCATTCACACAGCAGAAACTGGCAGGTACTGGTCAATAACTAAACTCATTCACACAATAGAAACTGGCAGGTATGGATCAATAACTAAACTCATTCACACAGCAGAAACTGACAGGTACAGATCAATAATTAAACTCATTCACACAGCAGACACATGCAGGTACAGGTCAATAATAAAACACATTCACAAAGCAGACACTGGCAGGTACAGGTCAATAAATAATCTCATTCACACGGCAGACACTGGCAGGTACAGGTCAATAAATAATCTCATTCACACGGCAGACACTGGCAGGTTCAGGTCAATAATAAAACTCATTCACACAGCAGAAACTGGCAGTTACAGGTCAATAATTAAACTCATTCACACAGCAGAAACTGGCAGGTACTGGTCAATAACTAAACTCATTCACACAGCAGAAACTGACAGGTACAGATCAATAATTAAACTCATTCGCACAGCAGATAAAGGCAGGTACAGATCAATAATTAAACTCATTCACACAGCAGACACTGGCAGGTGAAGATCAATAATTAAACCCATTCACAGCAGAAACTGGCAGGTATGGATCAATAATTAAACTCATTCACACAGCAGACACTGGTAGATACAGGTCAATAATTAAAATCATTCACACATCAGAAACTAGCAGGTACACATCAACAATTAAACTCATCCACACAGCAGAAACTGGACGGTACGGATCTTTAATTAAACTCATTCACTGCAGAAACTGGCAGGTACAGGTCAATAATTAAACTCATTCACACTGCAGACACTTGCAGGTATGGATCAATAATTAAACTCATTCACACAGCAGTCACTGGAAGGTATGGATCAATAATTAAACTGATTCACACAGCAGAAAGTGGCAGGTACAGATCAATAATTGAACTCATTCACACAGCAGAAACTGGCAGGGATGGATCAATAATTAAACTCATTCACACAGCAGAAACTGGCAGGTACAGATCAATAACTAAACTTATTCAAAGGAGAAACTGGCAGGTATGGATCAATAATTAAACTCCTTCACACAGCAGGCGCTGACAGGTACAGATCAATAATTAAACTCATTCACACAGCAGAAACTGCCAGGTCCAGGTCAATAATTAAACACATTCACACAGCAGACACTGGCAGGTACAGGTCAATAATTAAACTCATTCACACAGCAGACACTGGCAGGTATGGATCAATAATTAAACTCATTCACACAGCAGACACTGGCAGGTACAGGTCAATAATTAAACTCATTCACACAGCAGAAACTGGCAGGCACAGATCAATATTTAAACTCATTCTCACAGCAGAGACTGGCAGGTACAAATCAATAACTAAACTGATTCACACAGCAGACACTGGCAGGTATGGATCAATAATTCAACTCATTGACACAGCAGAAACTGGCAGGTACAAATCAATAACTAAACTCATTCACAGTAGAAACTGGAAGCTATGGATCAATAATTAAACTCATTCACACAGCAGAAACTGCCAGGTACAGATCAATAATTGAACTCATTCACACAGCAGAAACTGGCAGGTACAGGTCAATAATTAAACTCATTCACACAGCAGAAACTGGCAGGTACGGATCAATAATTAAACTCATGCACACAGCAGACACTGGCAGGTGAAGATCAATAATTAAACTCATTCACACAGCAGAAACTGGCAGGTACTGGTCAATAACTAAACTCATTCACACTGCAGAAACTGACAGGTACAGATCAATAATTCAACTCATTCACACAGCAGACACATGCAGGTACAGGTCAATAATAAAACTCATTCACACAGCAGACACTGGCAGGTACAGGTCAATAAATAATCTCATTCACACGGCAGACTCTGGCAGGTACAGGTCAATAAATAAACTCATTCACACAGCAGAAACTGGCAGGTACAGGTCAATAATAAAACTCATTCACACAGCAGAAACTGGCAGGTACAGGTCAATAATTAAAGCCATTCACACAGCAGACACTGGCAGGTACAGGTCAATAAATAAACTCATTCACACAGCAGAAACTGGCAGGTACAGATCAATCATTAAACTCATTCACACAGCAGAAACTGGCAGGTACAGATCAATAATTAAACTGTTTCACACAGCAGAAACTGGCAGGAACAGATCAACAATTAAACTCATTCACAGGAGAAACTGGCAGGTATGGATCAATAATTAAACTCATTCGCACAGCAGAAACTGGCAGGTACAGGTCAATAATTAAACTCATTCACACAGCAGACACTGGCAGGTATGGATCAATAATTAAACTCATTCACACAGCAAAAACTGGCAGGTACAGATCAAGAACGAAACTCATTCACAGGAGAAACTGGCAGGTACAGATCAATAATTAAACTCGTTCACACAGCAGACACTGGCAGGTGAAGATCAATAACTAAACTCATTCACGCAGCAGAAACTGGCAGGTATGGATCAATAATTAAACTCGTTCACACAGCAGACACTGGCAGGTGAAGATCAATAATTAAACTCATTTACGCAGAAGAAACTGGCAGGTACTGCTCAATAATTAAACTCATTTGCACAGCAGAAACTGGCAGGTACAGATCAATAATTAAACTCATTCACACAGCAGAAACTGGCAGGTACGGATCAATAATTAAACTCATTGACACAGCAGAAACTGGCAGGTACAGGTCAATAATTAAACTCATTCACACAGCAGAAACTGGCAGGTACGGATCAATAATTAAACTCATTCACACAGCAGACACAGGTAGGGACAGGTCAATAATTAAACTCATTCACACAGCCGAAACTGGCAGGTACAGGTCAATAATTAAACTCATTCACACAGCAGAAACTGGCAGTTACAGATCAATAACTAAACTCATTCAAAGGAGAAACTGGCAGGTAAGGATCAATAACTAAACTCCTTCACACAGCAGACGCTGACAGGTACAGATGAATAATTAAACTCATTCACACAGCAGACACTGGCAGGTACAGATCAATAATTTAACACATTCACACAGCTGAAACTGGCAGGTACAGGTCAATAATTAAACTCATTCCCACAGCAGAAACTGGCAGGCACAGATCAATAATTAAACTCATTCACACAGCAGACACTGGCAGGTACAGGTCAATAATTAAACTCATTCACACGGCAGACACTGGCAGGTATGGATCAATAATTAAACTCATTCACACAGCAGAAACTGGCAGGTACAGGTCAATAATTAAACTCATTCACACAGCAGAAACTGGCAGGTATGGATCAATAATTAAACTCATTCACACAGCAGATAAAGGCAGGTACAGGTCAACAATTAAACTCATTCACACAGCAGCCACTGGCAGGTACACATCAATAACTAAACTCATTCACACAGCAGAAACTGGCAGGTACAGATCAATAATTAAACTCATTCACACAGCAGATAAAGGCAGGTACAGATCAATAATTAAACTCATTCACACAGCAGACACTGGCAGGTGAAGATCAATAATTAAACCCATTCACAGCAGAAACTGGCAGGTACGGATGAATAATTAAACTCATTGACACAGCAGACACTGTCGGGGATGGATCAATAATTAAACTCATTCACACAGCAGAAACTGGCAGTTACTGATGAATAACGAAACTCATTCTCACAGCAGAAACTGGCAGGTATGGATCAATAATTAAACTCCTTCACACAGCAGACGCTGACAGGTACAGATCAATAATTAAACTCATTCACACAGCAGAAACTGCCAGGTCCAGGTCAATAATTAAAGACATTCACACAGCAGACACTGGCAGGTACAGGTCAATAATTAAACTCATTCACACAGCAGAGACTGGCAGGTACAAATCAATAATTAAACTCATTCACACAGCAGACACTGGCAGGTATGGATCAATAATTAAACTCATTCACACAATGGACACTGGCAGGTATGGATCAGAAATTAAACTGATTCACACAGCAGAAACTGGCAGGTCCAAATCAATAACTAAACTCATTCACAGGAGAAACTGGAAGCTATGGATCAATAAGTAAACTCATTCACACAGCAGAAACTGGCAGGTACAGATCAATAATTAAACTCATTCACACAGCAGAAACTGGCAGGTACGGATCAATAATTAAACTCATGCACACAGCAGACACTGATAGGTGAAGATCAATAATTAAACTCATTCACACAGCAGAAACTGGCAGGTACTGGTCAATAACTAAACTCATTCACACAGCAGAAACTGGCAGGTATGGATCAATAACTAAACTCATTCACACAGCAGAAACTGACAGGTACAGATCAATAATTAAACTCATTCACACAGCAGACACATGCAGGTACAAGTCAATAATAAAACACATTCACAAAGCAGACACTGGCAGGTACAGGTCAATAAATAATCTCATTCACACGGCAGACACTGGCAGGTACAGGTCAATAAATAATCTCATTCACACGGCAGACACTGGCAGGTTCAGGTCAATAATAAAACTCTTTCACACAGCAGAAACTGACAGTTACAGGTCAAGAATTAAACTCATTCACACAGCAGAAACTGGCAGGTACGGATCAATAATTAAACTCATGCACACAGCAGACACTGTCAGGTGAAGATCAATAATTAAACTCATTCACACAGCAGAAACTGGCAGGTACTGGTCAATAACTAAACTCATTCACACAGCAGAAACTGACAGGTACAGATCAATAATTAAACTCATTCACACAGCAGACACATGCAGGTACAGGTCAATAATAAAACTCATTCACACAGCAGACACTGGCAGGTACAGGTCAATAAATAATCTCATTCACACGGCAGACACTGGCAGGTACAGGTCAATAAATAAACTCATTCACACAGCAGAAACTGGCAGGTAGACGTCAATAACTAAACTCATTGACACAGGAGACACTGGCAGGTACAGGTCAATAATAAAACTCATTCACACAGCAGAAACTGGCAGGTACAGGTCAATAATTAAAGTCATTCACACAGCAGACACTGGCAGGTACAGATCAATAATTAAACTCATTCACACAGCAGATAAAGGCAGGTACAGATCAATAATTAAACTCATTCACACAGCAGACACTGGCAGGTGAAGATCAATAATTAAACCCATTCACAGCAGAAACTGGCAGGTACGGATGAATAATTAAACTCATTGACACAGCAGACACTGTCGGGGATGGATCAATAATTAAACTCATTCACACAGCAGAAACTGGCAGTTACTGATGAATAACGAAACTCATTCTCACAGCAGAAACTGGCAGGTATGGATCAATAATTAAACTCCTTCACACAGCAGACGCTGACAGGTACAGATCAATAATTAAACTCATTCACACAGCAGAAACTGCCAGGTCCAGGTCAATAATTAAAGACATTCACACAGCAGACACTGGCAGGTACAGGTCAATAATTAAACTCATTCACACAGCAGAGACTGGCAGGTACAAATCAATAATTAAACTCATTCACACAGCAGACACTGGCAGGTATGGATCAATAATTAAACTCATTCACACAATGGACACTGGCAGGTATGGATCAGAAATTAAACTGATTCACACAGCAGAAACTGGCAGGTCCAAATCAATAACTAAACTCATTCACAGGAGAAACTGGAAGCTATGGATCAATAAGTAAACTCATTCACACAGCAGAAACTGGCAGGTACAGATCAATAATTAAACTCATTCACACAGCAGAAACTGGCAGGTACGGATCAATAATTAAACTCATGCACACAGCAGACACTGATAGGTGAAGATCAATAATTAAACTCATTCACACAGCAGAAACTGGCAGGTACTGGTCAATAACTAAACTCATTCACACAGCAGAAACTGGCAGGTATGGATCAATAACTAAACTCATTCACACAGCAGACACATGCAGGTACAGGTCAATAATAAAACTCATTCACACAGCAGACACTGGCAGGTACAGGTCAATAAATAATCTCATTCACACGGCAGACACTGGCAGGTACAGGTCAATAAATAAACTCATTCACACAGCAGAAACTGGCAGGTAGACGTCAATAACTAAACTCATTGACACAGGAGACACTGGCAGGTACAGGTCAATAATAAAACTCATTCACACAGCAGAAACTGGCAGGTACAGGTCAATAATTAAAGTCATTCACACAGCAGACACTGGCAGGTACAGATCAATAATTAAACTCATTCATACAGCAGAAACTGGCAGTTACAGGTCAATAATTAAACTCATTCACACAGCAGACGCTGGCAGGTACAGATCAATAATTAAACTCATTCACACAGCAGAAACTGGCAGTTACAGATCAATCATTAAACTGTTTCACACAGCAAAAACTGGCAGGTACAGATCAACAATTAAACTCATTCACAGGAGAAAGTGGCAAGTATGGATCAAAAACTCAACTCATTCACACAGCAGACACTGGCAGGTACAGGTCAATAATTAAACTCATTCACACATCAGAAGCTGGCATGTATGGATCAATAATTAAACTCATTCACACAGCAGAAACTGGCAGGTACAGGTCAATATTTAAACTCATTCACACAGCAGGCACTATCAGGTACAGGTCAATAATTAAACTCATTCACACAGCAGAAACTGGCAGGTACAGATCAATAATTAAACTCATTCACACAGCAGAAACTGGCAGGTATGGATCAATAATTAAACTCATTCACACAGCAGAAACTGGCAGGTACAGATCAATAACTAAACTCATTCAAAGGAGAAACTGGCAGGTATGGATCAATAATTAAACTCCTTCACACAGCAGACGCTGACAGGTACAGATCAATAACTAAACTCATTCACACAGCAGACACTGGCAGGTACAGATCAATAATTAAACTCATTCACACAGCAGACACTGGCAGGTATGGATCAATAATTAAACTCATTCACACAGCAGACACTGGCAGGTAGGGATCAGTAATTAAACTGATTCACACAGCAGACACTGGCAGGTATGGATCAATAATTCAACTCATTCACACAGCTGAAACTGACAGGTACAAATCATTAACTAAACTCATTCACAGGAGAAACTGGAAGCTATGGATCAATAATTAAACTCATTCACACAGCAGAAACTGGCAGGTACAGGTCAATAATTAAACTCATTCACACAGCAGACACTGGCAGGTACAGATCAATAATTGAACTCATTCACACAGCAGACACTGGCAGGTACAGGTCAATAATTAAACTCATTCACACAGCAGAAACTGGCAGGTACAGATCAATACTTAAACTGATTCACACAGCAGACACTGGCAGGTACACGTCAATAACTAAACTCATTCACACAGCAGACGTTGGCAGGATTCGATCAATAATTAAAATCATTCACACAGCAGACACTGGCAGGTACAGATCAATAACTAAACTCATTCACAGGAGAAACTGGCAGGTATGTATCAATAACTAAACTCATTCACACAGCAGAAACTGGCAGGTACAGGTCAATAAATAAACTCATTCACGCAGCAGAAACTGGCAGGTACAGATGAATAATTAAACTCATTCAGACAGCAAAAACTGGCAGGTATGGATCAATAATTAAACTCATTCACAAAGCAGACACAGGCAGGTTCAGATCAATAATTAAACACATTCACACAGCAGACACTGGCACGTACAGGTCAATAATTAAACTCATTCACACAGCAGACACAGGCAGGTTCAGATCAATAATTAAACACATTCACACAGCAGACACTGGCAGGTATGGATCAATAATTAAACTCATTCACACAGCAGACACTGGCAGGTACAGACCAACAATTAAACTCATTCACACAGGAGAAACTTGCAGGTACAGATCAATAATTAAACTCATTCGCACAGCAGATAAAGGCAGGTACAGATCAATAATTAAACTCATTCACACAGCTGACACTGGCAGGTACACGTCAATAATTAAACTCATTCACACAGCAGACACTGGCAGGTGAAGATCAATAATTAAACCCATTCACAGCAGAAACTGGCAGGTACAGATCAATAATTAAACTCATTCACACAGCAGAGACTGGCAGGTACACATCAACAATTAAACTCATCCACACAGCAGAAACTGGACGGTACGAATCTTTAATTAAACTCATTCACTGCAGAAACTGGCAGGTACAGGTCAATAATTAAACTCATTCACACTGCAGACACTGGCAGGTACAGGTCAATAATAAAACACATTCACAAAGCAGACACTGGCAGGTACAGGTCAATAAATAATCTCATTCACACGGCAGACACTGGCAGGTACAGGTCAATAAATAATCTCATTCACACGGCAGACACTGGCAGGTTCAGGTCAATAATAAAACTCATTCACACAGCAGAAACTGGCAGTTACAGGTCAATAATTAAACTCATTCACACAGCAGAAACTGGCAGGTACTGGTCAATAACTAAACTCATTCACACAGCAGAAACTGACAGGTACAGATCAATAATTAAACTCATTCGCACAGCAGATAAAGGCAGGTACAGATCAATAATTAAACTCATTCACACAGCAGACACTGGCAGGTGAAGATCAATAATTAAACCCATTCACAGCAGAAACTGGCAGGTATGGATCAATAATTAAACTCATTCACACAGCAGACACTGGTAGATACAGGTCAATAATTAAAATCATTCACACATCAGAAACTAGCAGGTACACATCAACAATTAAACTCATCCACACAGCAGAAACTGGACGGTACGGATCTTTAATTAAACTCATTCACTGCAGAAACTGGCAGGTACAGGTCAATAATTAAACTCATTCACACTGCAGACACTTGCAGGTATGGATCAATAATTAAACTCATTCACACAGCAGTCACTGGAAGGTATGGATCAATAATTAAACTGATTCACACAGCAGAAAGTGGCAGGTACAGATCAATAATTGAACTCATTCACACAGCAGAAACTGGCAGGGATGGATCAATAATTAAACTCATTCACACAGGAGAAACTGGCAGGTACAGATCAATAACTAAACTTATTCAAAGGAGAAACTGGCAGGTATGGATCAATAATTAAACTCCTTCACACAGCAGACGCTGACAGGTACAGATCAATAATTAAACTCATTCACACAGCAGAAACTGCCAGGTCCAGGTCAATAATTAAACACATTCACACAGCAGACACTGGCAGGTACAGGTCAATAATTAAACTCATTCACACAGCAGAGACTGGCAGGTACAAATCAATAATTAAACTCATTCACACAGCAGACACTGGCAGGTACAGGTCAATAATTAAACTCATTCCCACAGCAGAAACTGGCAGGCACAGATCAATATTTAAACTCATTCTCACAGCAGAGACTGGCAGGTACAAATCAATAACTAAACTGATTCACACAGCAGACACTGGCAGGTATGGATCAATAATTCAACTCATTGACACAGCAGAAACTGGCAGGTACAAATCAATAACTAAACTCATTCACAGGAGAAACTGGAAGCTATGGATCAATAATTAAACTCATTCACACAGCAGAAACTGGCAGGTACAGATCAATAATTGAACTCATTCACACAGCAGAAACTGGCAGGTACAGGTCAATAATTAAACTCATTCACACAGCAGAAACTGGCAGGTACGGATCAATAATTAAACTCATGCACACAGCAGACACTGGCAGGTGAAGATCAATAATTAAACTCATTCACACAGCAGAAACTGGCAGCTACTGGTCAATAACTAAACTCATTCACACTGCAGAAACTGACAGGTACAGATCAATAATTCAACTCATTCACACAGCAGACACATGCAGGTACAGGTCAATAATAAAACTCATTCACACAGCAGACACTGGCAGGTACAGGTCAATAAATAATCTCATTCACACGGCAGACTCTGGCAGGTACAGGTCAATAAATAAACTCATTCACACAGCAGAAACTGGCAGGTACAGGTCAATAATAAAACTCATTCACACAGCAGAAACTGGCAGGTACAGGTCAATAATTAAAGCCATTCACACAGCAGACACTGGCAGGTACAGGTCAATAAATAAACTCATTCACACAGCAGAAACTGGCAGGTACAGATCAATCATTAAACTCATTCACACAGCAGAAACTGGCAGGTACAGATCAATAATTAAACTGTTTCACACAGCAGAAACTGGCAGGAACAGATCAACAATTAAACTCATTCACAGGAGAAACTGGCAGGTATGGATCAATAATTAAACTCATTCGCACAGCAGAAACTGGCAGGTACAGGTCAATAATTAAACTCATTCACACAGCAGACACTGGCAGGTATGGATCAATAATTAAACTCATTCACACAGCAAAAACTGGCAGGTACAGATCAAGAACGAAACTCATTCACAGGAGAAACTGGCAGGTACAGATCAATAATTAAACTCGTTCACACAGCAGACACTGGCAGGTGAAGATCAATAACTAAACTCATTCACGCAGCAGAAACTGGCAGGTATGGATCAATAATTAAACTCGTTCACACAGCAGACACTGGCAGGTGAAGATCAATAATTAAACTCATTCACGCAGAAGAAACTGGCAGGTACTGCTCAATAATTAAACTCATTTGCACAGCAGAAACTGGCAGGTACAGATCAATAATTAAACTCATTCACACAGCAGAAACTGGCAGGTACGGATCAATAATTAAACTCATTGACACAGCAGAAACTGGCAGGTACAGGTCAATAATTAAACTCATTCACACAGCAGAAACTGGCAGGTACGGATCAATAATTAAACTCATTCACACAGCAGACACTGGTAGGGACAGGTCAATAATTAAACTCATTCACACAGCCGAAACTGGCAGGTACAGGTCAATAATTAAACTCATTCACACAGCAGAAACTGGCAGGTACGGATCAATAATTAAACTCATTCACACAGCAGACACTGGTAGGGACATTTCAATAATTAAACTCATTCACACAGCCGAAACTGGCAGGTACAGGTCAATAATTAAACTCATTCACACAGCAGAAACTGGCAGTTACAGATCAATAATTAAACTCATTCACACAGCAGAAACTGGCAGGGATGGATCAATAATTAAACTCATTGACACAGCAGAAACTGGCAGGTACAGATCAATAACTAAACTCATTCAAAGGAGAAACTGGCAGGTAAGGATCAATAACTAAACTCCTTCACACAGCAGACGCTGACAGGTACAGATGAATAATTAAACTCATTCACACAGCAGACACTGGCAGGTACAGATCAATAATTTAACACATTCACACAGCTGAAACTGGCAGGTACAGGTCAATAATTAAACTCATTCCCACAGCAGAAACTGGCAGGCACAGATCAATAATTAAACTCATTCACACAGCAGACACTGGCAGGTACAGGTCAATAATTAAACTCATTCACACGGCAGACACTGGCAGGTATGGATCAATAATTAAACTCATTCACACAGCAGAAACTGGCAGGTACAGGTCAATAATTAAACTCATTCACACAGCAGAAACTGGCAGGTATGGATCAATAATTAAACTCATTCACACAGCAGATAAAGGCAGGTACAGGTCAACAATTAAACTCATTCACACAGCAGCCACTGGCAGGTACACATCAATAACTAAACTCATTCACACAGCAGAAACTGGCAGGTACAGATCAATAATTAAACTCATTCACACAGCAGATAAAGGCAGGTACAGATCAATAATTAAACTCATTCACACAGCAGACACTGGCAGGTGAAGATCAATAATTAAACCCATTCACAGCAGAAACTGGCAGGTACGGATGAATAATTAAACTCATTCACACAGCAGACACTGTCGGGGATGGATCAATAATTAAACTCATTCACACAGCAGAAACTGGCAGGTATGGATCAATAATTAAACTCATTCACACAGGAGAAACTGGCAGTTACTGATGAATAACGAAACTCATTCTCACAGCAGAAACTGGCAGGTATGGATCAATAATTAAACTCCTTCACACAGCAGACGCTGACAGGTACAGATCAATAATTAAACTCATTCACACAGCAGAAACTGCCAGGTCCAGGTCAATAATTAAAGACATTCACACAGCAGACACTGGCAGGTACAGGTCAATAATTAAACTCATTCACACAGCAGAGACTGGCAGGTACAAATCAATAATTAAACTCATTCACACAGCAGACACTGGCAGGTATGGATCAATAATTAAACTCATTCACACAATGGACACTGGCAGGTATGGATCAGAAATTAAACTGATTCACACAGCAGAAACTGGCAGGTCCAAATCAATAACTAAACTCATTCACAGGAGAAACTGGAAGCTATGGATCAATAAGTAAACTCATTCACACAGCAGAAACTGGCAGGTACAGATCAATAATTAAACTCATTCACACAGCAGAAACTGGCAGGTACGGATCAATAATTAAACTCATGCACACAGCAGACACTGATAGGTGAAGATCAATAATTAAACTCATTCACACAGCAGAAACTGGCAGGTACTGGTCAATAACTAAACTCATTCACACAGCAGAAACTGGCAGGTATGGATCAATAACTAAACTCATTCACACAGCAGAAACTGACAGGTACAGATCAATAATTAAACTCATTCACACAGCAGACACATGCAGGTACAAGTCAATAATAAAACACATTCACAAAGCAGACACTGGCAGGTACAGGTCAATAAATAATCTCATTCACACGGCAGACACTGGCAGGTACAGGTCAATAAATAATCTCATTCACACGGCAGACACTGGCAGGTTCAGGTCAATAATAAAACTCTTTCACACAGCAGAAACTGACAGTTACAGGTCAAGAATTAAACTCATTCACACAGCAGAAACTGGCAGGTACGGATCAATAATTAAACTCATGCACACAGCAGACACTGTCAGGTGAAGATCAATAATTAAATTCATTCACACAGCAGAAACTGGCAGGTACTGGTCAATAACTAAACTCATTCACACAGCAGAAACTGACAGGTACAGATCAATAATTAAACTCATTCACACAGCAGACACATGCAGGTACAGGTCAATAATAAAACTCATTCACACAGCAGACACTGGCAGGTACAGGTCAATAAATAATCTCATTCACACGGCAGACACTGGCAGGTACAGGTCAATAAATAAACTCATTCACACAGCAGAAACTGGCAGGTAGACGTCAATAACTAAACTCATTGACACAGGAGACACTGGCAGGTACAGGTCAATAATAAAACTCATTCACACAGCAGAAACTGGCAGGTACAGGTCAATAATTAAAGTCATTCACACAGCAGACACTGGCAGGTACAGATCAATAATTAAACTCATTCATACAGCAGAAACTGGCAGTTACAGGTCAATAATTAAACTCATTCACACAGCAGACGCTGGCAGGTACAGATCAATAATTAAACTCATTCACACAGCAGAAACTGGCAGTTACAGATCAATCATTAAACTGTTTCACACAGCAAAAACTGGCAGGTACAGATCAACAATTAAACTCATTCACAGGAGAAACTGGCAAGTATGGATCAAAAACTCAACTCATTCACACAGCAGACACTGGCAGGTACAGGTCAATAATTAAACTCATTCACACATCAGAAGCTGGCATGTATGGATCAATAATTAAACTCATTCACACAGCAGAAACTGGCAGGTACAGGTCAATATTTAAACTCATTCACACAGCAGGCACTATCAGGTACAGGTAAATAATTAAACTCATTCACACAGCAGAAACTGGCAGGTACAGATCAATAATTAAACTCATTCACACAGCAGAAACTGGCAGGTATGGATCAATAATTAAACTCATTCACACAGCAGAAACTGGCAGGTACAGATCAATAACTAAACTCATTCAAAGGAGAAACTGGCAGGTATGGATCAATAATTAAACTCCTTCACACAGCAGACGCTGACAGGTACAGATCAATAACTAAACTCATTCACACAGCAGACACTGGCAGGTACAGATCAATAATTAAACTCATTCACACAGCAGACACTGGCAGGTATGGATCAATAATTAAACTCATTCACACAGCAGACACTGGCAGGTAGGGATCAGTAATTAAACTGATTCACACAGCAGACACTGGCAGGTATGGATCAATAATTCAACTCATTCACACAGCTGAAACTGACAGGTACAAATCATTAACTAAACTCATTCACAGGAGAAACTGGCAGGTATGGATCAAAAACTCAACTCATTCACACAGCAGACACTGGCAGGTACAGGTCAATAATTAAACTCATTCACACATCAGAAGCTGGCATGTATGGATCAATAATTAAACTCATTCACACAGCAGAAACTGGCAGGTACAGGTCAATATTTAAACTCATTCACACAGCAGGCACTATCAGGTACAGGTAAATAATTAAACTCATTCACACAGCAGAAACTGGCAGGTACAGATCAATAATTAAACTCATTCACACAGCAGAAACTGGCAGGTATGGATCAATAATTAAACTCATTCACACAGCAGAAACTGGCAGGTACAGATCAATAACTAAACTCATTCAAAGGAGAAACTGGCAGGTATGGATCAATAATTAAACTCCTTCACACAGCAGACGCTGACAGGTACAGATCAATAACTAAACTCATTCACACAGCAGACACTGGCAGGTACAGATCAATAATTAAACTCATTCACACAGCAGACACTGGCAGGTATGGATCAATAATTAAACTCATTCACACAGCAGACACTGGCAGGTAGGGATCAGTAATTAAACTGATTCACACAGCAGACACTGGCAGGTATGGATCAATAATTCAACTCATTCACACAGCTGAAACTGACAGGTACAAATCATTAACTAAACTCATTCACAGGAGAAACTGGCAGGTATGGATCAAAAACTCAACTCATTCACACAGCAGACACTGGCAGGTACAGGTCAATAATTAAACTCATTCACACATCAGAAGCTGGCATGTATGGATCAATAATTAAACTCATTCACACAGCAGAAACTGGCAGGTACAGGTCAATATTTAAACTCATTCACACAGCAGGCACTATCAGGTACAGGTCAATAATTAAACTCATTCACACAGCAGAAAATGGCAGGTACAGATCAATAATTAAACTCATTCACACAGCAGAAACTGGCAGGTATGGATCAATAATTAAACTCATTCACACAGCAGAAACTGACAGGTACAGATCAATAACTAAACTCATTCAAAGGAGAAACTGGCAGGTATGGATCAATAATTAAACTCCTTCACACAGCAGACGCTGACAGGTACAGATCAATAACTAAACTCATTCACACAGCAGACACTGGCAGGTACAGATCAATAATTAAACTCATTCACACAGCAGACACTGGCAGGTATGGATCAATAATTAAACTCATTCACACAGCAGACACTGGCAGGTATGGATCAATAATTAAACTCATTCACACAGCAGACACTGGCAGGTAGGGTTCAGTAATTAAACTGATTCACACAGCAGACACTGGCAGGTATGGATCAATAATTCAACTCATTCACACAGCTGAAACTGACAGGTACAAATCATTAACTAAACTCATTCACAGGAGAAACTGGAAGCTATGGATCAATAATTAAACTCATTCACACAGCAGAAACTGGCAGGTACAGGTCAATAATTAAACTCATTCACACAGCAGACACTGGCAGGTACAGATCAATAATTGAACTCATTCACACAGCAGACACTGGCAGGTTCAGGTCAATAATTAAACTCATTCACACAGCAGAAACTGGCAGGTACAGATCAATACTTAAACTCATTCACACAGCAGACACTGGCAGGTACACGTCAATAACTAAACTCATTCACACAGCAGACGTTGGCAGGATTCGATCAATAATTAAAATCATTCACACAGCAGCCACTGGCAGGTACAGATCAATAACTAAACTCATTCACAGGAGAAACTGGCAGGTATGTATCAATAACTAAACTCATTCACACAGCAGAAACTGGCAGGTACAGGTCAATAAATAAACTCATTCACGCAGCAGAAACTGGCAGGTACAGATGAATAATTAAACTCATTCAGACAGCAAAAACTGGCAGGTATGGATCAATAATTAAACTCATTCACAAAGCAGACACAGGCAGGTTCAGATCAATAATTAAACACATTCACACAGCAGACACTGGCACGTACAGGTCAATAATTAAACTCATTCACACAGCAGACACAGGCAGGTTCAGATCAATAATTAAACACATTCACACAGCAGACACTGGCAGGTATGGATCAATAATTAAACTCATTCACACAGCAGACACTGGCAGGTACAGACCAACAATTAAACTCATTCACACAGGAGAAACTTGCAGGTACAGATCAATAATTAAACTCATTCGCACAGCAGATAAAGGCAGGTACAGATCAATAATTAAACTCATTCACACAGCTGACACTGGCAGGTACACGTCAATAATTAAACTCATTCACACAGCAGACACTGGCAGGTGAAGATCAATAATTAAACCCATTCACACAGCAGACACTGGCAGGTGAAGATCAATAATTAAACCCATTCACACAGCAGACACTGGCAGGTACTGGTCAATAATTAAACTCATTCACACAGCTGACACTGGCAGGTACAGGTCAATAATTAAACTCATTCACACAGCAGACACTGGCAGGTGAAGATCAATAATTAAACCCATTCACAGCAGAAACTGGCAGGTACAGATCAATAATTAAACTCATTCACACAGCAGAGACTGGCAGGTACACATCAACAATTAAACTCATCCACACGGCAGAAACTGGACGGTACGAATCTTTAATTAAACTCATTCACTGCAGAAACTGGCAGGTACAGGTCAATAATTAAACTCATTCACACTGCAGACACTGGCAGGTACAGGTCAATAATAAAACACATTCACAAAGCAGACACTGGCAGGTACAGGTCAATAAATAATCTCATTCACACGGCAGACACTGGCAGGTACAGGTCAATAATTAAACTCATTCACACTGCAGACACTGGCAGGTACAGGTCAATAATAAAACACATTCACAAAGCAGACACTGGCAGGTACAGGTCAATAAATAATCTCATTCACACGGCAGACACTGGCAGGTTCAGGTCAATAATAAAACTCATTCACACAGCAGAAACTGGCAGGTACTGGTCAATAACTAAACTCATTCACACAGCAGAAACTGACAGGTACAGATCAATAATTAAACTCATTCGCACAGCAGATAAAGGCAGGTACAGATCAATAATTAAACTCATTCACACAGCAGACACTGGCAGGTGAAGATCAATAATTAAACCCATTCACAGCAGAAACTGGCAGGTATGGATCAATAATTAAACTCATTCACACAGCAGACACTGGTAGATACAGGTCAATAATTAAAATCATTCACACATCAGAAACTAGCAGGTACACATCAACAATTAAACTCATCCACACAGCAGAAACTGGACGGTACGGATCTTTAATTAAACTCATTCACTGCAGAAACTGGCAGGTACAGGTCAATAATTAAACTCATTCACACTGCAGACACTTGCAGGTATGGATCAATAATTAAACTCATTCACACAGCAGTCACTGGAAGGTATGGATCAATAATTAAACTGATTCACACAGCAGAAAGTGGCAGGTACAGATCAATAATTGAACTCATTCACACAGCAGAAACTGGCAGGGATGGATCAATAATTAAACTCATTCACACAGCAGAAACTGGCAGGTACAGATCAATAACTAAACTTATTCAAAGGAGAAACTGGCAGGTATGGATCAATAATTAAACTCCTTCACACAGCAGACGCTGACAGGTACAGATCAATAATTAAACTCATTCACACAGCAGAAACTGCCAGGTCCAGGTCAATAATTAAACACATTCACACAGCAGACACTGGCAGGTACAGGTCAATAATTAAACTCATTCACACAGCAGACACTGGCAGGTATGGATCAATAATTAAACTCATTCACACAGCAGACACTGGCAGGTACAGGTCAATAATTAAACTCATTCCCACAGCAGAAACTGGCAGGCACAGATCAATATTTAAACTCATTCTCACAGCAGAGACTGGCAGGTACAAATCAATAACTAAACTGATTCACACAGCAGACACTGGCAGGTATGGATCAATAATTCAACTCATTGACACAGCAGAAACTGGCAGGTACAAATCAATAACTAAACTCATTCACAGGAGAAACTGGAAGCTATGGATCAATAATTAAACTCATTCACACAGCAGAAACTGGCAGGTACAGATCAATAATTGAACTCATTCACACAGCAGAAACTGGCAGGTACAGGTCAATAATTAAACTTATTCACACAGCAGAAACTGGCAGGTACGGATCAATAATTAAACTCATGCACACAGCAGACACTGGCAGGTGAAGATCAATAATTAAACTCATTCACACAGCAGAAACTGGCAGGTACTGGTCAATAACTAAACTCATTCACACTGCAGAAACTGACAGGTACAGATCAATAATTCAACTCATTCACACAGCAGACACATGCAGGTACAGGTCAATAATAAAACTCATTCACACAGCAGACACTGGCAGGTACAGGTCAATAAATAATCTCATTCACACGGCAGACTCTGGCAGGTACAGGTCAATAAATAAACTCATTCACACAGCAGAAACTGGCAGGTACAGGTCAATAATAAAACTCATTTACACAGCAGAAACTGGCAGGTACAGGTCAATAATTAAAGCCATTCACACAGCAGACACTGGCAGGTACAGGTCAATAAATAAACTCATTCACACAGCAGAAACTGGCAGGTACAGATCAATCATTAAACTCATTCACACAGCAGAAACTGGCAGGTACAGATCAATAATTAAACTGTTTCACACAGCAGAAACTGGCAGGAACAGATCAACAATTAAACTCATTCACAGGAGAAACTGGCAGGTATGGATCAATAATTAAACTCATTCGCACAGCAGAAACTGGCAGGTACAGGTCAATAATTAAACTCATTCACACAGCAGACACTGGCAGGTATGGATCAATAATTAAACTCATTCACACAGCAAAAACTGGCAGGTACAGATCAAGAACGAAACTCATTCACAGGAGAAACTGGCAGGTACAGATCAATAATTAAACTCGTTCACACAGCAGACACTGGCAGGTGAAGATCAATAACTAAACTCATTCACGCAGCAGAAACTGGCAGGTATGGATCAATAATTAAACTCGTTCACACAGCAGACACTGGCAGGTGAAGATCAATAATTAAACTCATTCACGCAGAAGAAACTGGCAGGTACTGCTCAATAATTAAACTCATTTGCACAGCAGAAACTGGCAGGTACAGATCAATAATTAAACTCATTCACACAGCAGAAACTGGCAGGTACGGATCAATAATTAAACTCATTGACACAGCAGAAACTGGCAGGTACAGGTCAATAATTAAACTCATTCACACAGCAGAAACTGGCAGGTACGGATCAATAATTAAACTCATTCACACAGCAGACACTGGTAGGGACAGGTCAATAATTAAACTCATTCACACAGCCGAAACTGGCAGGTACAGGTCAATAATTAAACTCATTCACACAGCAGAAACTGGCAGTTACAGATCAATAATTAAACTCATTCACACAGCAGAAACTGGCAGGGATGGATCAATAATTAAACTCATTGACACAGCAGAAACTGGCAGGTACAGATCAATAACTAAACTCATTCAAAGGAGAAACTGGCAGGTAAGGATCAATAACTAAACTCCTTCACACAGCAGACGCTGACAGGTACAGATGAATAATTAAACTCATTCACACAGCTGAAACTGGCAGGTACAGGTCAATAATTAAACTCATTCCCACAGCAGAAACTGGCAGGCACAGATCAATAATTAAACTCATTCACACAGCAGACACTGGCAGGTACAGGTCAATAATTAAACTCATTCACACGGCAGACACTGGCAGGTATGGATCAATAATTAAACTCATTCACACAGCAGAAACTGGCAGGTACAGGTCAATAATTAAACTCATTCACACAGCAGAAACTGGCAGATATGGATCAATAATTAAACTCATTCACACAGCAGATAAAGGCAGGTACAGGTCAACAATTAAACTCATTCACACAGCAGCCACTGGCAGGTACACATCAATAACTAAACTCATTCACACAGCAGAAACTGGCAGGTACAGATCAATAATTAAACTCATTCACACAGCAGATAAAGGCAGGTACAGATCAATAATTAAACTCATTCACACAGCAGACACTGGCAGGTGAAGATCAATAATTAAACCCATTCACAGCAGAAACTGGCAGGTACGGATGAATAATTAAACTCATTCACACAGCAGACACTGTCGGGGATGGATCAATAATTAAACTCATTCACACAGCAGAAACTGGCAGGTATGGATCAATAATTAAACTCATTCACACAGGAGAAACTGGCAGTTACTGATGAATAACGAAACTCATTCTCACAGCAGAAACTGGCAGGTATGGATCAATAATTAAACTCCTTCACACAGCAGACGCTGACAGGTACAGATCAATAATTAAACTCATTCACACAGCAGAAACTGCCAGGTCCAGGTCAATAATTAAAGACATTCACACAGCAGACACTGGCAGGTACAGGTCAATAACTAAACTCATTCACACAGCAGAGACTGGCAGGTACAAATCAATAATTAAACTCATTCACACAGCAGACACTGGCAGATATGGATCAATAATTAAACTCATTCACACAATGGACACTGGCAGGTATGGATCAGAAATTAAACTGATTCACACAGCAGAAACTGGCAGGTCCAAATCAATAACTAAACTCATTCACAGGAGAAACTGGAAGCTATGGATCAATAAGTAAACTCATTCACACAGCAGAAACTGGCAGGTACAGATCAATAATTAAACTCATTCACACAGCAGAAACTGGCAGGTACGGATCAATAATTAAACTCATGCACACAGCAGACACTGATAGGTGAAGATCAATAATTAAACTCATTCACACAGCAGAAACTGGCAGGTACTGGTCAATAACTAAACTCATTCACACAGCAGAAACTGGCAGGTATGGATCAATAACTAAACTCATTCACACAGCAGAAACTGACAGGTACAGATCAATAATTAAACTCATTCACACAGCAGACACATGCAGGTACAAGTCAATAATAAAACACATTCACAAAGCAGACACTGGCAGGTACAGGTCAATAAATAATCTCATTCACACGGCAGACACTGGCAGGTACAGGTCAATAAATAATCTCATTCACACGGCAGACACTGGCAGGTTCAGGTCAATAATAAAACTCTTTCACACAGCAGAAACTGACAGTTACAGGTCAAGAATTAAACTCATTCACACAGCAGAAACTGGCAGGTACGGATCAATAATTAAACTCATGCACACAGCAGACACTGTCAGGTGAAGATCAATAATTAAACTCATTCACACAGCAGAAACTGGCAAGTATGGATCAAAAACTCAACTCATTCACACAGCAGACACTGGCAGGTACAGGTCAATAATTAAACTCATTCACACATCAGAAGCTGGCATGTATGGATCAATAATTAAACTCATTCACACAGCAGAAACTGGCAGGTACAGGTCAATATTTAAACTCATTCACACAGCAGGCACTATCAGGTACAGGTCAATAATTAAACTCATTCACACAGCAGAAACTGGCAGGTACAGATCAATAATTAAACTCATTCACACAGCAGAAACTGGCAGGTATGGATCAATAATTAAACTCATTCACACAGCAGAAACTGGCAGGTACAGATCAATAACTAAACTCATTCAAAGGAGAAACTGGCAGGTATGGATCAATAATTAAACTCCTTCACACAGCAGACGCTGACAGGTACAGATCAATAACTAAACTCATTCACACAGCAGACACTGGCAGGTACAGATCAATAATTAAACTCATTCACACAGCAGACACTAGCAGGTATGGATCAATAATTAAACTCATTCACACAGCAGACACTGGCAGGTAGGGATCAGTAATTAAACTGATTCACACAGCAGACACTGGCAGGTATGGATCAATAATTCAACTCATTCACACAGCTGAAACTGACAGGTACAAATCATTAACTAAACTCATTCACAGGAGAAACTGGCAGGTATGGATCAAAAACTCAACTCATTCACACAGCAGACACTGGCAGGTACAGGTCAATAATTAAACTCATTCAAACATCAGAAGCTGGCATGTATGGATCAATAATTAAACTCATTCACACAGCAGAAACTGGCAGGTACAGGTCAATATTTAAACTCATTCACACAGCAGGCACTATCAGGTACAGGTCAATAATTAAACTCATTCACACAGCAGAAACTGGCAGGTACAGATCAATAATTAAACTCATTCACACAGCAGAAACTGGCAGGTATGGATCAATAATTAAACTCATTCACACAGCAGAAACTGGCAGGTACAGATCAATAACTAAACTCATTCAAAGGAGAAACTGGCAGGTATGGATCAATAATTAAACTCCTTCACACAGCAGACGCTGACAGGTACAGATCAATAACTAAACTCATTCACACAGCAGACACTGGCAGGTACAGATCAATAATTAAACTCATTCACACAGCAGACACTGGCAGGTATGGATCAATAATTAAACTCATTCACACAGCAGACACTGGCAGGTAGGGATCAGTAATTAAACTGATTCACACAGCAGACACTGGCAGGTATGGATCAATAATTCAACTCATTCACACAGCTGAAACTGACAGGTACAAATCATTAACTAAACTCATTCACAGGAGAAACTGGAAGCTATGGATCAATAATTAAACTCATTCACACAGCAGAAACTGGCAGGTACAGGTCAATAATTAAACTCATTCACACAGCAGACACTGGCAGGTACAGATCAATAATTGAACTCATTCACACAGCAGACACTGGCAGGTTCAGGTCAATAATTAAACTCATTCACACAGCAGAAACTGGCAGGTACAGATCAATACTTAAACTCATTCACACAGCAGACACTGGCAGGTACACGTCAATAACTAAACTCATTCACACAGCAGACGTTGGCAGGATTCGATCAATAATTAAAATCATTCACACAGCAGACACTGGCAGGTACAGATCAATAACTAAACTCATTCACAGGAGAAACTGGCAGGTATGTATCAATAACTAAACTCATTCACACAGCAGAAACTGGCAGGTACAGGTCAATAAATAAACTCATTCACGCAGCAGAAACTGGCAGGTACAGATGAATAATTAAACTCATTCAGACAGCAAAAACTGGCAGGTATGGATCAATAATTAAACTCATTCACAAAGCAGACACAGGCAGGTTCAGATCAATAATTAAACACATTCACACAGCAGACACTGGCAGGTATGGATCAATAATTAAACTCATTCACACAGCAGACACTGGCAGGTACAGACCAACAATTAAACTCATTCACACAGGAGAAACTTGCAGGTACAGATCAATAATTAAACTCATTCGCACAGCAGATAAAGGCAGGTACAGATCAATAATTAAACTCATTCACACAGCTGACACTGGCAGGTACAGGTCAATAATTAAACTCATTCACACAGCAGACACTGGCAGGTGAAGATCAATAATTAAACCCATTCACAGCAGAAACTGGCAGGTACAGATCAATAATTAAACTCATTCACACAGCAGAGACTGGCAGGTACACATCAACAATTAAACTCATCCACACAGCAGAAACTGGACGGTACGAATCTTTAATTAAACTCATTCACTGCAGAAACTGGCAGGTACAGGTCAATAATTAAACTCATTCACACTGCAGACACTGGCAGGTATGGATCAATAATTAAACTCATTCACACAGCAGTCACTGGAAGGTATGGATCAATAATTAAACTGATTCACACAGCAGAAACTGGCAGGTACAGATCAATAATTAAACTCATTCACACAGCAGAAACTGGCAGGGATGGATCAATAATTAAACTCATTCACACAGCAGAAACTGGCAGGTACAGATCAATAACTAAACTCATTCAAAGGAGAAACTGGCAGGTATGGATCAATAATTAAACTCCTTCACACAGCAGACGCTGACAGGTACAGATCAATAATTAAACTCATTCAAACAGCAGAAACTGCCAGGTCCAGGTCAATAATTAAACACATTCACACAGCAGACACTGGCAGGTACAGGTCAATAATTAAACTCATTCACACAGCAGAAACTGGCAGGTACAAATCAATAATTAAACTCATTCACACAGCAGACACATGCAGGTACAGGTCAATAATAAAACTCATTCACACAGCAGACACTGGCAGGTACAGGTCAATAAATAATCTCATTCACACGGCAGACACTGGCAGGTACAGGTCAATAAATAAACTCATTCACACAGCAGAAACTGGCAGGTAGACGTCAATAACTAAACTCATTGACACAGGAGACACTGGCAGGTACAGGTCAATAATAAAACTCATTCACACAGCAGAAACTGGCAGGTACAGGTCAATAATTAAAGTCATTCACACAGCAGACACTGGCAGGTACAGATCAATAATTAAACTCATTCATACAGCAGAAACTGGCAGTTACAGGTCAATAATTAAACTCATTCACACAGCAGACGCTGGCAGGTACAGATCAATAATTAAACTCATTCACATAGCAGAAACTGGCAGTTACAGATCAATAATTAAACTGTTTCACACAGCAAAAACTGGCAGGTACAGATCAACAATTAAACTCATTCACAGGAGAAACTGGCAGGTATGGATCAAAAACTCAACTCATTCACACAGCAGACACTGGCAGGTACAGGACAATAATTAAACTCATTCACACATCAGAAGCTGGCATGTATGGATCAATAATTAAACTCATTCACACAGCAGAAACTGGCAGGTACAGGTCAATATTTAAACTCATTCACACAGCAGGCACTATCAGGTACAGGTCAATAATTAAACTCATTCACACAGCAGAAACTGGCAGGTACAGATCAATAATTAAACTCATTCACACAGCAGAAACTGGCAGGTATGGATCAATAATTAAACTCATTCACACAGCAGAAACTGGCAGGTACAGATCAATAACTAAACTCATTCAAAGGAGAAACTGGCAGGTATGGATCAATAATTAAACTCCTTCACACAGCAGACGCTGACAGGTACAGATCAATAACTAAACTCATTCACACAGCAGACACTGGCAGGTACAGATCAATAATTAAACTCATTCACACAGCAGACACTGGCAGGTATGGATCAATAATTAAACTCATTCACACAGCAGACACTGGCAGGTAGGGATCAGTAATTAAACTGATTCACACAGCAGACACTGGCAGGTATGGATCAATAATTCAACTCATTCACACAGCTGAAACTGACAGGTACAAATCATTAACTAAACTCATTCACAGGAGAAACTGGAAGCTATGGATCAATAATTAAACTCATTCACACAGCAGAAACTGGCAGGTACAGGTCAATAATTAAACTCATTCACACAGCAGACACTGGCAGGTACAGATCAATAATTGAACTCATTCACACAGCAGACACTGGCAGGTACAGGTCAATAATTAAACTCATTCACACAGCAGAAACTGGCAGGTACAGATCAATACTTAAACTGATTCACACAGCAGACACTGGCAGGTACACGTCAATAACTAAACTCATTCACACAGCAGACGTTGGCAGGATTCGATCAATAATTAAAATCATTCACACAGCAGACACTGGCAGGTACAGATCAATAACTAAACTCATTCACAGGAGAAACTGGCAGGTATGTATCAATAACTAAACTCATTCACACAGCAGAAACTGGCAGGTACAGGTCAATAAATAAACTCATTCACGCAGCAGAAACTGGCAGGTACAGATCAATAATTAAACTCATTCAGACAGCAAAAACTGGCAGGTATGGATCAATAATTAAACTCATTCACAAAGCAGACACAGGCAGGTTCAGATCAATAATTAAACACATTCACACAGCAGACACTGGCACGTACAGGTCAATAATTAAACTCATTCACACAGCAGACACAGGCAGGTTCAGATCAATAATTAAACACATTCACACAGCAGAAACTGGCAGGTACAGATCAATAATTAAACTCATTCAGACAGCAGAAACTGGCAGGTATGGATCAATAATTAAACTCATTCACATAGCAGACACTGGCAGGTACAGATCAATAATTAAACTCATTCACACAGCAGACACTGGCAGGTACAGATCAATAATTAAACTCATTCGCACAGCAGACACTGGCAGGTACAGATCAATAATTAAACTCATGCACACAGCAGACACTGGCAGGTGAAGATCAATAATTAAACCCATTCACAGCAGAAACTGGCAGGTATGGATCAATAATTAAACTCATTCACACAGCAGAGACTGGCAGGTATGGATCAATAATTAAACTCATTCACACAGCAGACACTGGAAGATACAGGTCAATAATTAAAATCATTCACACATCAGAAACTAGCAGGTACACATCAACAATTAAACTCATCCACACAGCAGAAACTGGACGGTACGAATCTTTAATTAAACTCATTCACTGCAGAAACTGGCAGGTACAGGTCAATAATTAAACTCATTCACACTGCAGACACTGGCAGGTAAGGATCAATAATTAAACTCATTCACACAGCAGTCACTGGAAGGTATGGATCAATAATTAAACTGATTCACACAGCAGAAACTGGCAGGTACAGATCAATAATTGAACTCATTCACACAGCAGAAACTGGCAGGGATGGATCAATAATTAAACTCATTCACACAGCAGAAACTGGCAGGTACAGATCAATAACTAAACTCATTCAAAGGAGAAACTGGCAGGTATGGATCAATAATTAAACTCCTTCACACAGCAGACGCTGACAGGTACAGATCAATAATTAAACTCATTCAAACAGCAGAAACTGCCAGGTCCAGGTCAATAATTAAACACATTCACACAGCAGACACTGGCAGGTACAGGTCAATAATTAAACTCATTCACACAGCAGAAACTGGCAGGTACAAATCAATAATTAAACTCATTCACACAGCAGACACTGGCAGGTATGGATCAATAATTAAACTCATTCACACAGCAGACACTGGCAGGTATGGATCAGTAATTAAACTGATTCACACAGCATAAACTGGCAGGTACAAATCAATAACTAAACTCATTCACAGGAGAAACTGGAAGCTATGGATCAATAATTAAACTCATTCACACAGCAGAAACTGGCAGGTACAGATCAATAATTGAACTCATTCACACAGCAGAAACTGGCAGGTACAGGTCAATAATTAAACTCATTCACACAGCAGAAACTGGCAGGTACAGATCAATAATTAAACTCATGCACACAGCAGACACTGGCAGGTGAAGATCAATAATTAAACTCATTCACACAGCAGAAACTGGCAGGTACTGGTCAATAACTAAACTCATTCACACAATAGAAACTGGCCGGTATGGATCAATAACTAAACTCATTCACACAGCAGAAACTGACAGGTACAGATCAATAATTAAACTCATTCACACAGCAGACACATGCAGGTACAGGTCAATAATAAAACACATTCACAAAGCAGACACTGGCAGGTACAGGTCAATAAATAATCTCATTCACACGGCAGACACTGGCAGGTACAGGTCAATAAATAATCTCATTCACACGGCAGACACTGGCAGGTTCAGGTCAATAATAAAACTCATTCACACAGCAGAAACTGGCAGTTACAGGTCAATAATTAAACTCATTCACACAGCAGAAACTGGCAGGTACTGGTCAATAACTAAACTCATTCATACAGCAGAAACTGACAGGTACAGATCAATAATTAAACTCATTCGCACAGCAGATAAAGGCAGGTACAGATCAATAATTAAACTCATTCACACAGCAGACACTGGCAGGTGAAGATCAATAATTAAACCCATTCACAGCAGAAACTGGCAGGTACAGGTCAATAATTGAACTCATTCACACAGCAGAAACTGGCAGGTACAGGTCAATAATTGAACTCATTCACACAGCAGAAACTGGCAGGTACTGGTCAATAACTAAACTCATTCACACAGCAGACACTGGCAGGTACGGATCAATAATTCAACTCATTCACACAGCTGAAACTGACAGGTACAAATCATTAACTAAACTCATTCACAGGAGAAACTGGCAGGTATGGATCAAAAACTCAACTCATTCACACAGCAGACACTGGCAGGTACAGGTCAATAATTAAACTCATTCACACATCAGAAGCTGGCATGTATGGATCAATAATTAAACTCATTCACACAGCAGAAACTGGCAGGTACAGGTCAATATTTAAACTCATTCACACAGCAGGCACTATCAGGTACAGGTCAATAATAAAACTCATTCACACAGCAGAAAATGGCAGGTACAGATCAATAATTAAACTCATTCACACAGCAGAAACTGGCAGGTATGGATCAATAATTAAACTCATTCACACAGCAGAAACTGGCAGGTACAGATCAATAACTAAACTCATTCAAAGGAGAAACTGGCAGGTATGGATCAATAATTAAACTCCTTCACACAGCAGACGCTGACAGGTACAGATCAATAACTAAACTCATTCACACAGCAGACACTGGCAGGTACAGATCAATAATTAAACTCATTCACACAGCAGACACTGGCAGGTATGGATCAATAATTAAACTCATTCACACAGCAGACACTGGCAGGTATGGATCAATAATTCAACTCATTCACACAGCTGAAACTGACAGGTACAAATCATTAACTAAACTCATTCACAGGAGAAACTGGAAGCTATGGATCAATAATTAAACTCATTCACACAGCAGAAACTGGCAGGTACAGATAAATAATTAAACTCATTCACACAGCAGACACTGGCAGGTACAGATCAATAATTGAACTCATTCACACAGCAGACACTGGCAGGTTCAGGTCAATAATTAAACTCATTCACACAGCAGAAACTGGCAGGTACAGATCAATACTTAAACTCATTCACACAGCAGACACTGGCAGGTACACGTCAATAACTAAACTCATTCACACAGCAGACGTTGGCAGGATTCGATCAATAATTAAAATCATTCACACAGCAGACACTGGCAGGTACAGATCAATAACTAAACTCATTCACAGGAGAAACTGGCAGGTATGTATCAATAACTAAACTCATTCACACAGCAGAAACTGGCAGGTACAGGTCAATAAATAAACTCATTCACGCAGCAGAAACTGGCAGGTACAGATGAATAATTAAACTCATTCAGACAGCAAAAACTGGCAGGTATGGATCAATAATTAAACTCATTCACAAAGCAGACACAGGCAGGTTCAGATCAATAATTAAACACATTCACACAGCAGACACTGGCACGTACAGGTCAATAATTAAACTCATTCACACAGCAGACACAGGCAGGTTCAGATCAATAATTAAACACATTCACACAGCAGACACTGGCAGGTATGGATCAATAATTAAACTCATTCACACAGCAGACACTGGCAGGTACAGACCAACAATTAAACTCATTCACACAGGAGAAACTTGCAGGTACAGATCAATAATTAAACTCATTCGCACAGCAGATAAAGGCAGGTACAGATCAATAATTAAACTCATTCACACAGCTGACACTGGCAGGTACAGGTCAATAATTAAACTCATTCACACAGCAGACACTGGCAGGTGAAGATCAATAATTAAACCCATTCACAGCAGAAACTGGCAGGTACAGATCAATAATTAAACTCATTCACACAGCAGAGACTGGCAGGTACACATCAACAATTAAACTCATCCACACAGCAGAAACTGGACGGTACGAATCTTTAATTAAACTCATTCACTGCAGAAACTGGCAGGTACAGGTCAATAATTAAACTCATTCACACTGCAGACACTGGCAGGTATGGATCAATAATTAAACTCATTCACACAGCAGTCACTGGAAGGTATGGATCAATAATTAAACTGATTCACACAGCAGAAACTGGCAGGTACAGATCAATAATTAAACTCATTCACACAGCAGAAACTGGCAGGTACAGATCAATAACTAAACTCATTCAAAGGAGAAACTGGCAGGTATGGATCAATAATTAAACTCCTTCACACAGCAGACGCTGACAGGTACAGATCAATAATTAAACTCATTCACACAGCAGAAACTGCCAGGTCCAGGTCAATAATTAAACACATTCACACAGCAGAGACTGGCAGGTACAGGTCAATAATTAAACTCATTCACACAGCAGAAACTGGCAGGTACAAATCAATAATTAAACTCATTCACACAGCAGACACTGGCAGGTATGGATCAATAATTAAACTCATTCACACAGCAGACACTGGCAGGTATGGATCAGTAATTAAACTGATTCACAAAGCATAAACTGGCAGGTACAAATCAATAACTAAACTCATTCACAGGAGAAACTGGAAGCTATGGATCAATAATTAAACTCATTCACACAGCAGAAACTGGCAGGTACAGATCAATAATTGGACTCATTCACACAGCAGAAACTGGCAGGTACAGGTCAATAATTAAACTTATTCACACAGCAGAAACTGGCAGGTACAGATCAATAATTAAAATCATGCACACAGCAGACACTGGCAGGTGAAGATCAATAATTAAACTCATTCACACAGCAGAAACTGGCAGGTACTGGTCAATAACTAAACTCATTCACACAATAGAAACTGGCAGGTATGGATCAATAACTAAACTCATTCACACAGCAGAAACTGACAGGTACAGATCAATAATTAAACTCATTCACACAGCAGACACATGCAGGTACAGGTCAATAATAAAACACATTCACAAAGCAGACACTGGCAGGTACAGGTCAATAAATAATCTCATTCACACGGCAGACACTGGCAGGTACAGGTCAATAAATAAACTCATTCACACAGCAGAAACTGGCAGGTACAGATCAATCATTAAACTCATTCACACAGCAGAAACTGGCAGGTACAGATCAATAATTAAACTGTTTCACACAGCAGAAACTGGCAGGAACAGATCAACAATTAAACTCATTCACAGGAGAAACTGGCAGGTATGGATCAATAATTAAACTCATTCGCACAGCAGAAACTGGCAGGTACAGGTCAATAATTAAACTCATTCACACAGCAGACACTGGCAGGTATGGATCAATAATTAAACTCATTCACACAGCAAAAACTGGCAGGTACAGATCAAGAACGAAACTCATTCACAGGAGAAACTGGCAGGTACAGATCAATAATTAAACTCGTTCACACAGCAGACACTGGCAGGTGAAGATCAATAACTAAACTCATTCACGCAGCAGAAACTGGCAGGTATGGATCAATAATTAAACTCGTTCACACAGCAGACACTGGCAGGTGAAGATCAATAATTAAACTCATTCACGCAGAAGAAACTGGCAGGTACTGCTCAATAATTAAACTCATTTGCACAGCAGAAACTGGCAGGTACAGATCAATAATTAAACTCATTCACACAGCAGAAACTGGCAGGTACGGATCAATAATTAAACTCATTGACACAGCAGAAACTGGCAGGTACAGGTCAATAATTAAACTCATTCACACAGCAGAAACTGGCAGGTACGGATCAATAATTAAACTCATTCACACAGCAGACACTGGTAGGGACAGGTCAATAATTAAACTCATTCACACAGCCGAAACTGGCAGGTACAGGTCAATAATTAAACTCATTCACACAGCAGAAACTGGCAGTTACAGATCAATAATTAAACTCATTCACACAGCAGAAACTGGCAGGGATGGATCAATAATTAAACTCATTGACACAGCAGAAACTGGCAGGTACAGATCAATAACTAAACTCATTCAAAGGAGAAACTGGCAGGTAAGGATCAATAACTAAACTCCTTCACACAGCAGACGCTGACAGGTACAGATGAATAATTAAACTCATTCACACAGCTGAAACTGGCAGGTACAGGTCAATAATTAAACTCATTCCCACAGCAGAAACTGGCAGGCACAGATCAATAATTAAACTCATTCACACAGCAGACACTGGCAGGTACAGGTCAATAATTAAACTCATTCACACGGCAGACACTGGCAGGTATGGATCAATAATTAAACTCATTCACACAGCAGAAACTGGCAGGTACAGGTCAATAATTAAACTCATTCACACAGCAGAAACTGGCAGATATGGATCAATAATTAAACTCATTCACACAGCAGATAAAGGCAGGTACAGGTCAACAATTAAACTCATTCACACAGCAGCCACTGGCAGGTACACATCAATAACTAAACTCATTCACACAGCAGAAACTGGCAGGTACAGATCAATAATTAAACTCATTCACACAGCAGATAAAGGCAGGTACAGATCAATAATTAAACTCATTCACACAGCAGACACTGGCAGGTGAAGATCAATAATTAAACCCATTCACAGCAGAAACTGGCAGGTACGGATGAATAATTAAACTAATTCACACAGCAGACACTGTCGGGGATGGATCAATAATTAAACTCATTCACACAGCAGAAACTGGCAGGTATGGATCAATAATTAAACTCATTCACACAGGAGAAACTGGCAGTTACTGATGAATAACGAAACTCATTCTCACAGCAGAAACTGGCAGGTATGGATCAATAATTAAACTCCTTCACACAGCAGACGCTGACAGGTACAGATCAATAATTAAACTCATTCACACAGCAGAAACTGCCAGGTCCAGGTCAATAATTAAAGACATTCACACAGCAGACACTGGCAGGTACAGGTCAATAACTAAACTCATTCACACAGCAGAGACTGGCAGGTACAAATCAATAATTAAACTCATTCACACAATGGACACTGGCAGGTATGGATCAGAAATTAAACTGATTCACACAGCAGAAACTGGCAGGTCCAAATCAATAACTAAACTCATTCACAGGAGAAACTGGAAGCTATGGATCAATAAGTAAACTCATTCACACAGCAGAAACTGGCAGGTACAGATCAATAATTAAACTCATTCACACAGCAGAAACTGGCAGGTACGGATCAATAATTAAACTCATGCACACAGCAGACACTGATAGGTGAAGATCAATAATTAAACTCATTCACACAGCAGAAACTGGCAGGTACTGGTCAATAACTAAACTCATTCACACAGCAGAAACTGGCAGGTATGGATCAATAACTAAACTCATTCACACAGCAGAAACTGACAGGTACAGATCAATAATTAAACTCATTCACACAGCAGACACATGCAGGTACAAGTCAATAATAAAACACATTCACAAAGCAGACACTGGCAGGTACAGGTCAATAAATAATCTCATTCACACGGCAGACACTGGCAGGTACAGGTCAATAAATAATCTCATTCACACGGCAGACACTGGCAGGTTCAGGTCAATAATAAAACTCTTTCACACAGCAGAAACTGACAGTTACAGGTCAAGAATTAAACTCATTCACACAGCAGAAACTGGCAGGTACGGATCAATAATTAAACTCATGCACACAGCAGACACTGTCAGGTGAAGATCAATAATTAAACTCATTCACACAGCAGAAACCGGCAGGTACTGGTCAATAACTAAACTCATTCACACAGCAGAAACTGACAGGTACAGATCAATAATTAAACTCATTCACACAGCAGACACATGCAGGTACAGGTCAATATTAAAACTCATTCACACAGCAGACACTGGCAGGTACAGGTCAATAAATAATCTCATTCACACGGCAGACACTGGCAGGTACAGGTCAATAAATAAACTCATTCACACAGCAGAAACTGGCAGGTAGACGTCAATAACTAAACTCATTGACACAGGAGACACTGGCAGGTACAGGTCAATAATAAAACTCATTCACACAGCAGAAACTGGCAGGTACAGGTCAATAATTAAAGTCATTCACACAGCAGACACTGGCAGGTACAGATCAATAATTAAACTCATTCATACAGCAGAAACTGGCAGTTACAGGTCAATAATTAAACTCATTCACACAGCAGACGCTGGCAGGTACAGATCAATAATTAAACTCATTCACACAGCAGAAACTGGCAGTTACAGATCAATCATTAAACTGTTTCACACAGCAAAAACTGGCAGGTACAGATCAACAATTAAACTCATTCACAGGAGAAACTGGCAAGTATGGATCAAAAACTCAACTCATTCACACAGCAGACACTGGCAGGTACAGGTCAATAATTAAACTCATTCACACATCAGAAGCTGGCATGTATGGATCAATAATTAAACTCATTCACACAGCAGAAACTGGCAGGTACAGGTCAATATTTAAACTCATTCACACAGCAGGCACTATCAGGTACAGGTCAATAATTAAACTCATTCACACAGCAGAAACTGGCAGGTACAGATCAATAATTAAACTCATTCACACAGCAGAAACTGGCAGGTATGGATCAATAATTAAACTCATTCACACAGCAGAAACTGGCAGGTACAGATCAATAACTAAACTCATTCAAAGGAGAAACTGGCAGGTATGGATCAATAATTAAACTCCTTCACACAGCAGACGCTGACAGGTACAGATCAATAACTAAACTCATTCACACAGCAGACACTGGCAGGTACAGATCAATAATTAAACTCATTCACACAGCAGACACTAGCAGGTATGGATCAATAATTAAACTCATTCACACAGCAGACACTGGCAGGTAGGGATCAGTAATTAAACTGATTCACACAGCAGACACTGGCAGGTATGGATCAATAATTCAACTCATTCACACAGCTGAAACTGACAGGTACAAATCATTAACTAAACTCATTCACAGGAGAAACTGGCAGGTATGGATCAAAAACTCAACTCATTCACACAGCAGACACTGGCAGGTACAGGTCAATAATTAAACTCATTCACACATCAGAAGCTGGCATGTATGGATCAATAATTAAACTCATTCACACAGCAGAAACTGGCAGGTACAGGTCAATATTTAAACTCATTCACACAGCAGGCACTATCAGGTACAGGTCAATAATTAAACTCATTCACACAGCAGAAACTGGCAGGTACAGATCAATAATTAAACTCATTCACACAGCAGAAACTGGCAGGTATGGATCAATAATTAAACTCATTCACACAGCAGAAACTGGCAGGTACAGATCAATAACTAAACTCATTCAAAGGAGAAACTGGCAGGTATGGATCAATAATTAAACTCCTTCACACAGCAGACGCTGACAGGTACAGATCAATAACTAAACTCATTCACACAGCAGACACTGGCAGGTACAGATCAATAATTAAACTCATTCACACAGCAGACACTGGCAGGTATGGATCAATAATTAAACTCATTCACACAGCAGACACTGGCAGGTAGGGATCAGTAATTAAACTGATTCACACAGCAGACACTGGCAGGTATGGATCAATAATTCAACTCATTCACACAGCTGAAACTGACAGGTACAAATCATTAACTAAACTCATTCACAGGAGAAACTGGAAGCTATGGATCAATAATTAAACTCATTCACACAGCAGAAACTGGCAGGTACAGGTCAATAATTAAACTCATTCACACAGCAGACACTGGCAGGTACAGATCAATAATTGAACTCATTCACACAGCAGACACTGGCAGGTTCAGGTCAATAATTAAACTCATTCACACAGCAGAAACTGGCACGTACAGATCAATACTTAAACTCATTCACACAGCAGACACTGGCAGGTACACGTCAATAACTAAACTCATTCACACAGCAGACGTTGGCAGGATTCGATCAATAATTAAAATCATTCACACAGCAGACACTGGCAGGTACAGATCAATAACTAAACTCATTCACAGGAGAAACTGGCAGGTATGTATCAATAACTAAACTCATTCACACAGCAGAAACTGGCAGGTACAGGTCAATAAATAAACTCATTCACGCAGCAGAAACTGGCAGGTACAGATGAATAATTAAACTCATTCAGACAGCAAAAACTGGCAGGTATGGATCAATAATTAAACTCATTCACACAGCAGACACAGGCAGGTTCAGATCAATAATTAAACACATTCACACAGCAGACACTGGCAGGTATGGATCAATAATTAAACTCATTCACACAGCAGACACTGGCAGGTACAGACCAACAATTAAACTCATTCACACAGGAGAAACTTGCAGGTACAGATCAATAATTAAACTCATTCGCACAGCAGATAAAGGCAGGTACAGATCAATAATTAAACTCATTCACACAGCTGACACTGGCAGGTACAGGTCAATAATTAAACTCATTCACACAGCAGACACTGGCAGGTGAAGATCAATAATTAAACCCATTCACAGCAGAAACTGGCAGGTACAGATCAATAATTAAACTCATTCACACAGCAGAGACTGGCAGGTACACATCAACAATTAAACTCATCCACACAGCAGAAACTGGACGGTACGAATCTTTAATTAAACTCATTCACTGCAGAAACTGGCAGGTACAGGTCAATAATTAAACTCATTCACACTGCAGACACTGGCAGGTATGGATCAATAATTAAACTCATTCACACAGCAGTCACTGGAAGGTATGGATCAATAATTAAACTGATTCACACAGCAGAAACTGGCAGGTACAGATCAATAATTAAACTCATTCACACAGCAGAAACTGGCAGGGATGGATCAATAATTAAACTCATTCACACAGCAGAAACTGGCAGGTACAGATCAATAACTAAACTCATTCAAAGGAGAAACTGGCAGGTATGGATCAATAATTAAACTCCTTCACACAGCAGACGCTGACAGGTACAGATCAATAATTAAACTCATTCAAACAGCAGAAACTGCCAGGTCCAGGTCAATAATTAAACACATTCACACAGCAGACACTGGCAGGTACAGGTCAATAATTAAACTCATTCACACAGCAGAAACTGGCAGGTACAAATCAATAATTAAACTCATTCACACAGCAGACACATGCAGGTACAGGTCAATAATAAAACTCATTCACACAGCAGACACTGGCAGGTACAGGTCAATAAATAATCTCATTCACACGGCAGACACTGGCAGGTACAGGTCAATAAATAAACTCATTCACACAGCAGAAACTGGCAGGTAGACGTCAATAACTAAACTCATTGACACAGGAGACACTGGCAGGTACAGGTCAATAATAAAACTCATTCACACAGCAGAAACTGGCAGGTACAGGTCAATAATTAAAGTCATTCACACAGCAGACACTGGCAGGTACAGATCAATAATTAAACTCATTCATACAGCAGAAACTGGCAGTTACAGGTCAATAATTAAACTCATTCACACAGCAGACGCTGGCAGGTACAGATCAATAATTAAACTCATTCACATAGCAGAAACTGGCAGTTACAGATCAATAATTAAACTGTTTCACACAGCAAAAACTGGCAGGTACAGATCAACAATTAAACTCATTCACAGGAGAAACTGGCAGGTATGGATCAAAAACTCAACTCATTCACACAGCAGACACTGGCAGGTACAGGACAATAATTAAACTCATTCACACATCAGAAGCTGGCATGTATGGATCAATAATTAAACTCATTCACACAGCAGAAACTGGCAGGTACAGGTCAATATTTAAACTCATTCACACAGCAGGCACTATCAGGTACAGGTCAATAATTAAACTCATTCACACAGCAGAAACTGGCAGGTACAGATCAATAATTAAACTCATTCACACAGCAGAAACTGGCAGGTATGGATCAATAATTAAACTCATTCACACAGCAGAAACTGGCAGGTACAGATCAATAACTAAACTCATTCAAAGGAGAAACTGGCAGGTATGGATCAATAATTAAACTCCTTCACACAGCAGACGCTGACAGGTACAGATCAATAACTAAACTCATTCACACAGCAGACACTGGCAGGTACAGATCAATAATTAAACTCATTCACACAGCAGACACTGGCAGGTATGGATCAATAATTAAACTCATTCACACAGCAGACACTGGCAGGTAGGGATCAGTAATTAAACTGATTCACACAGCAGACACTGGCAGGTATGGATCAATAATTCAACTCATTCACACAGCTGAAACTGACAGGTACAAATCATTAACTAAACTCATTCACAGGAGAAACTGGAAGCTATGGATCAATAATTAAACTCATTCACACAGCAGAAACTGGCAGGTACACGTCAATAACTAAACTCATTCACACAGCAGACGTTGGCAGGATTCGATCAATAATTAAAATCATTCACACAGCAGAAGCTGGCATGTATGGATCAATAATTAAACTCATTCACACAGCAGAAACTGGCAGGTACAGGTCAATATTTAAACTCATTCACACAGCAGGCACTATCAGGTACAGGTCAATAATTAAACTCATTCACACAGCAGAAACTGGCAGGTACAGATCAATAATTAAACTCATTCACACAGCAGAAACTGGCAGGTATGGATCAATAATTAAACTCATTCACACAGCAGAAACTGGCAGGTACAGATCAATAACTAAACTCATTCAAAGGAGAAACTGGCAGGTATGGATCAATAATTAAACTCCTTCACACAGCAGACGCTGACAGGTACAGATCAATAACTAAACTCATTCACACAGCAGACACTGGCAGGTACAGATCAATAATTAAACTCATTCACACAGCAGACACTAGCAGGTATGGATCAATAATTAAACTCATTCACACAGCAGACACTGGCAGGTAGGGATCAGTAATTAAACTGATTCACACAGCAGACACTGGCAGGTATGGATCAATAATTCAACTCATTCACACAGCTGAAACTGACAGGTACAAATCATTAACTAAACTCATTCACAGGAGAAACTGGCAGGTATGGATCAAAAACTCAACTCATTCACACAGCAGACACTGGCAGGTACAGGTCAATAATTAAACTCATTCACACATCAGAAGCTGGCATGTATGGATCAATAATTAAACTCATTCACACAGCAGAAACTGGCAGGTACAGGTCAATATTTAAACTCATTCACACAGCAGGCACTATCAGGTACAGGTCAATAATTAAACTCATTCACACAGCAGAAACTGGCAGGTACAGATCAATAATTAAACTCATTCACACAGCAGAAACTGGCAGGTATGGATCAATAATTAAACTCATTCACACAGCAGAAACTGGCAGGTACAGATCAATAACTAAACTCATTCAAAGGAGAAACTGGCAGGTATGGATCAATAATTAAACTCCTTCACACAGCAGACGCTGACAGGTACAGATCAATAACTAAACTCATTCACACAGCAGACACTGGCAGGTACAGATCAATAATTAAACTCATTCACACAGCAGACACTGGCAGGTATGGATCAATAATTAAACTCATTCACACAGCAGACACTGGCAGGTAGGGATCAGTAATTAAACTGATTCACACAGCAGACACTGGCAGGTATGGATCAATAATTCAACTCATTCACACAGCTGAAACTGACAGGTACAAATCATTAACTAAACTCATTCACAGGAGAAACTGGAAGCTATGGATCAATAATTAAACTCATTCACACAGCAGAAACTGGCAGGTACAGGTCAATAATTAAACTCATTCACACAGCAGACACTGGCAGGTACAGATCAATAATTGAACTCATTCACACAGCAGACACTGGCAGGTTCAGGTCAATAATTAAACTCATTCACACAGCAGAAACTGGCAGGTACAGATCAATACTTAAACTCATTCACACAGCAGACACTGGCAGGTACACGTCAATAACTAAACTCATTCACACAGCAGACGTTGGCAGGATTCGATCAATAATTAAAATCATTCACACAGCAGACACTGGCAGGTACAGATCAATAACTAAACTCATTCACAGGAGAAACTGGCAGGTATGTATCAATAACTAAACTCATTCACACAGCAGAAACTGGCAGGTACAGGTCAATAAATAAACTCATTCACGCAGCAGAAACTGGCAGGTACAGATGAATAATTAAACTCATTCAGACAGCAAAAACTGGCAGGTATGGATCAATAATTAAACTCATTCACACAGCAGACACAGGCAGGTTCAGATCAATAATTAAACACATTCACACAGCAGACACTGGCAGGTATGGATCAATAATTAAACTCATTCACACAGCAGACACTGGCAGGTACAGACCAACAATTAAACTCATTCACACAGGAGAAACTTGCAGGTACAGATCAATAATTAAACTCATTCGCACAGCAGATAAAGGCAGGTACAGATCAATAATTAAACTCATTCACACAGCTGACACTGGCAGGTACAGGTCAATAATTAAACTCATTCACACAGCAGACACTGGCAGGTGAAGATCAATAATTAAACCCATTCACAGCAGAAACTGGCAGGTACAGATCAATAATTAAACTCATTCACACAGCAGAGACTGGCAGGTACACATCAACAATTAAACTCATCCACACAGCAGAAACTGGACGGTACGAATCTTTAATTAAACTCATTCACTGCAGAAACTGGCAGGTACAGGTCAATAATTAAACTCATTCACACTGCAGACACTGGCAGGTATGGATCAATAATTAAACTCATTCACACAGCAGTCACTGGAAGGTATGGATCAATAATTAAACTGATTCACACAGCAGAAACTGGCAGGTACAGATCAATAATTAAACTCATTCACACAGCAGAAACTGGCAGGGATGGATCAATAATTAAACTCATTCACACAGCAGAAACTGGCAGGTACAGATCAATAACTAAACTCATTCAAAGGAGAAACTGGCAGGTATGGATCAATAATTAAACTCCTTCACACAGCAGACGCTGACAGGTACAGATCAATAATTAAACTCATTCAAACAGCAGAAACTGCCAGGTCCAGGTCAATAATTAAACACATTCACACAGCAGACACTGGCAGGTACAGGTCAATAATTAAACTCATTCACACAGCAGAAACTGGCAGGTACAAATCAATAATTAAACTCATTCACACAGCAGACACATGCAGGTACAGGTCAATAATAAAACTCATTCACACAGCAGACACTGGCAGGTACAGGTCAATAAATAATCTCATTCACACGGCAGACACTGGCAGGTACAGGTCAATAAATAAACTCATTCACACAGCAGAAACTGGCAGGTAGACGTCAATAACTAAACTCATTGACACAGGAGACACTGGCAGGTACAGGTCAATAATAAAACTCATTCACACAGCAGAAACTGGCAGGTACAGGTCAATAATTAAAGTCATTCACACAGCAGACACTGGCAGGTACAGATCAATAATTAAACTCATTCATACAGCAGAAACTGGCAGTTACAGGTCAATAATTAAACTCATTCACACAGCAGACGCTGGCAGGTACAGATCAATAATTAAACTCATTCACATAGCAGAAACTGGCAGTTACAGATCAATAATTAAACTGTTTCACACAGCAAAAACTGGCAGGTACAGATCAACAATTAAACTCATTCACAGGAGAAACTGGCAGGTATGGATCAAAAACTCAACTCATTCACACAGCAGACACTGGCAGGTACAGGACAATAATTAAACTCATTCACACATCAGAAGCTGGCATGTATGGATCAATAATTAAACTCATTCACACAGCAGAAACTGGCAGGTACAGGTCAATATTTAAACTCATTCACACAGCAGGCACTATCAGGTACAGGTCAATAATTAAACTCATTCACACAGCAGAAACTGGCAGGTACAGATCAATAATTAAACTCATTCACACAGCAGAAACTGGCAGGTATGGATCAATAATTAAACTCATTCACACAGCAGAAACTGGCAGGTACAGATCAATAACTAAACTCATTCAAAGGAGAAACTGGCAGGTATGGATCAATAATTAAACTCCTTCACACAGCAGACGCTGACAGGTACAGATCAATAACTAAACTCATTCACACAGCAGACACTGGCAGGTACAGATCAATAATTAAACTCATTCACACAGCAGACACTGGCAGGTATGGATCAATAATTAAACTCATTCACACAGCAGACACTGGCAGGTAGGGATCAGTAATTAAACTGATTCACACAGCAGAAACTGGCAGGTATGGATCAATAATTCAACTCATTCACACAGCTGAAACTGACAGGTACAAATCATTAACTAAACTCATTCACAGGAGAAACTGGAAGCTATGGATCAATAATTAAACTCATTCACACAGCAGAAACTGGCAGGTACAGGTCAATAATTAAACTCATTCACACAGCAGACACTGGCAGGTACAGATCAATAATTGAACTCATTCACACAGCAGACACTGGCAGGTACAGGTCAATAATTAAACTCATTCACACAGCAGAAACTGGCAGGTACAGATCAATACTTAAACTGATTCACACAGCAGACACTGGCAGGTACACGTCAATAACTAAACTCATTCACACAGCAGACGTTGGCAGGATTCGATCAATAATTAAAATCATTCACACAGCAGACACTGGCAGGTACAGATCAATAACTAAACTCATTCACAGGAGAAACTGGCAGGTATGTATCAATAACTAAACTCATTCACACAGCAGAAACTGGCAGGTACAGGTCAATAAATAAACTCATTCACGCAGCAGAAACTGGCAGGTACAGATCAATAATTAAACTCATTCAGACAGCAAAAACTGGCAGGTATGGATCAATAATTAAACTCATTCACAAAGCAGACACAGGCAGGTTCAGATCAATAATTAAACACATTCACACAGCAGACACTGGCACGTACAGGTCAATAATTAAACTCATTCACACAGCAGACACAGGCAGGTTCAGATCAATAATTAAACACATTCACACAGCAGAAACTGGCAGGTACAGATCAATAATTAAACTCATTCAGACAGCAGAAACTGGCAGGTATGGATCAATAATTAAACTCATTCACATAGCAGACACTGGCAGGTACAGATCAATAATTAAACTCATTCACACAGCAGACACTGGCAGGTACAGATCAATAATTAAACTCATTCGCACAGCAGACACTGGCAGGTACAGATCAATAATTAAACTCATGCACACAGCAGACACTGGCAGGTGAAGATCAATAATTAAACCCATTCACAGCAGAAACTGGCAGGTATGGATCAATAATTAAACTCATTCACACAGCAGAGACTGGCAGGTATGGATCAATAATTAAACTCATTCACACAGCAGACACTGGAAGATACAGGTCAATAATTAAAATCATTCACACATCAGAAACTAGCAGGTACACATCAACAATTAAACTCATCCACACAGCAGAAACTGGACGGTACGAATCTTTAATTAAACTAATTCACTGCAGAAACTGGCAGGTACAGGTCAATAATTAAACTCATTCACACTGCAGACACTGGCAGGTATGGATCAATAATTAAACTCATTCACACAGCAGTCACTGGAAGGTATGGATCAATAATTAAACTGATTCACACAGCAGAAACTGGCAGGTACAGATCAATAATTGAACTCATTCACACAGCAGAAACTGGCAGGGATGGATCAATAATTAAACTCATTCACACAGCAGAAACTGGCAGGTACAGATCAATAACTAAACTCATTCAAAGGAGAAACTGGCAGGTATGGATCAATAATTAAACTCCTTCACACAGCAGACGCTGACAGGTACAGATCAATAATTAAACTCATTCAAACAGCAGAAACTGCCAGGTCCAGGTCAATAATTAAACACATTCACACAGCAGACACTGGCAGGTACAGGTCAATAATTAAACTCATTCACACAGCAGAAACTGGCAGGTACAAATCAATAATTAAACTCATTCACACAGCAGACACTGGCAGGTATGGATCAATAATTAAACTCATTCACACAGCAGACACTGGCAGGTATGGATCAGTAATTAAACTGATTCACACAGCATAAACTGGCAGGTACAAATCAATAACTAAACTCATTCACAGGAGAAACTGGAAGCTATGGATCAATAATTAAACTCATTCACACAGCAGAAACTGGCAGGTACAGATCAATAATTGAACTCATTCACACAGCAGAAACTGGCAGGTACAGGTCAATAATTAAACTCATTCACACAGCAGAAACTGGCAGGTACAGATCAATAATTAAACTCATGCACACAGCAGACACTGGCAGGTGAAGATCAATAATTAAACTCATTCACACAGCAGAAACTGGCAGGTACTGGTCAATAACTAAACTCATTCACACAATAGAAACTGGCCGGTATGGATCAATAACTAAACTCATTCACACAGCAGAAACTGACAGGTACAGATCAATAATTAAACTCATTCACACAGCAGACACATGCAGGTACAGGTCAATAATAAAACACATTCACAAAGCAGACACTGGCAGGTACAGGTCAATAAATAATCTCATTCACACGGCAGACACTGGCAGGTACAGGTCAATAAATAATCTCATTCACACGGCAGACACTGGCAGGTTCAGGTCAATAATAAAACTCATTCACACAGCAGAAACTGGCAGTTACAGGTCAATAATTAAACTCATTCACACAGCAGAAACTGGCAGGTACTGGTCAATAACTAAACTCATTCATACAGCAGAAACTGACAGGTACAGATCAATAATTAAACTCATTCGCACAGCAGATAAAGGCAGGTACAGATCAATAATTAAACTCATTCACACAGCAGACACTGGCAGGTGAAGATCAATAATTAAACCCATTCACAGCAGAAACTGGCAGGTACAGGTCAATAATTGAACTCATTCACACAGCAGAAACTGGCAGGTACAGGTCAATAATTGAACTCATTCACACAGCAGAAACTGGCAGGTACTGGTCAATAACTAAACTCATTCACACAGCAGACACTGGCAGGTACGGATCAATAATTCAACTCATTCACACAGCTGAAACTGACAGGTACAAATCATTAACTAAACTCATTCACAGGAGAAACTGGCAGGTATGGATCAAAAACTCAACTCATTCACACAGCAGACACTGGCAGGTACAGGTCAATAATTAAACTCATTCACACATCAGAAGCTGGCATGTATGGATCAATAATTAAACTCATTCACACAGCAGAAACTGGCAGGTACAGGTCAATATTTAAACTCATTCACACAGCAGGCACTATCAGGTACAGGTCAATAATAAAACTCATTCACACAGCAGAAAATGGCAGGTACAGATCAATAATTAAACTCATTCACACAGCAGAAACTGGCAGGTATGGATCAATAATTAAACTCATTCACACAGCAGAAACTGGCAGGTACAGATCAATAACTAAACTCATTCAAAGGAGAAACTGGCAGGTATGGATCAATAATTAAACTCCTTCACACAGCAGACGCTGACAGGTACAGATCAATAACTAAACTCATTCACACAGCAGACACTGGCAGGTACAGATCAATAATTAAACTCATTCACACAGCAGACACTGGCAGGTATGGATCAATAATTAAACTCATTCACACAGCAGACACTGGCAGGTATGGATCAATAATTCAACTCATTCACACAGCTGAAACTGACAGGTACAAATCATTAACTAAACTCATTCACAGGAGAAACTGGAAGCTATGGATCAATAATTAAACTCATTCACACAGCAGAAACTGGCAGGTACAGATAAATAATTAAACTCATTCACACAGCAGACACTGGCAGGTACAGATCAATAATTGAACTCATTCACACAGCAGACACTGGCAGGTTCAGGTCAATAATTAAACTCATTCACACAGCAGAAACTGGCAGGTACAGATCAATACTTAAACTCATTCACACAGCAGACACTGGCAGGTACACGTCAATAACTAAACTCATTCACACAGCAGACGTTGGCAGGATTCGATCAATAATTAAAATCATTCACACAGCAGACACTGGCAGGTACAGATCAATAACTAAACTCATTCACAGGAGAAACTGGCAGGTATGTATCAATAACTAAACTCATTCACACAGCAGAAACTGGCAGGTACAGGTCAATAAATAAACTCATTCACGCAGCAGAAACTGGCAGGTACAGATTAATAATTAAACTCATTCAGACAGCAAAAACTGGCAGGTATGGATCAATAATTAAACTCATTCACAAAGCAGACACAGGCAGGTTCAGATCAATAATTAAACACATTCACACAGCAGACACTGGCACGTACAGGTCAATAATTAAACTCATTCACACAGCAGACACAGGCAGGTTCAGATCAATAATTAAACACATTCACACAGCAGACACTGGCAGGTATGGATCAATAATTAAACTCATTCACACAGCAGACACTGGCAGGTACAGACCAACAATTAAACTCATTCACACAGGAGAAACTTGCAGGTACAGATCAATAATTAAACTCATTCGCACAGCAGATAAAGGCAGGTACAGATCAATAATTAAACTCATTCACACAGCTGACACTGGCAGGTACAGGTCAATAATTAAACTCATTCACACAGCAGACACTGGCAGGTGAAGATCAATAATTAAACCCATTCACAGCAGAAACTGGCAGGTACAGATCAATAATTAAACTCATTCACACAGCAGAGACTGGCAGGTACACATCAACAATTAAACTCATCCACACAGCAGAAACTGGACGGTACGAATCTTTAATTAAACTCATTCACTGCAGAAACTGGCAGGTACAGGTCAATAATTAAACTCATTCACACTGCAGACACTGGCAGGTATGGATCAATAATTAAACTCATTCACACAGCAGTCACTGGAAGGTATGGATCAATAATTAAACTGATTCACACAGCAGAAACTGGCAGGTACAGATCAATAATTAAACTCATTCACACAGCAGAAACTGGCAGGTACAGATCAATAACTAAACTCATTCAAAGGAGAAACTGGCAGGTATGGATCAATAATTAAACTCCTTCACACAGCAGACGCTGACAGGTACAGATCAATAATTAAACTCATTCACACAGCAGAAACTGCCAGGTCCAGGTCAATAATTAAACACATTCACACAGCAGACACTGGCAGGTACAGGTCAATAATTAAACTCATTCACACAGCAGAAACTGGCAGGTACAAATCAATAATTAAACTCATTCACACAGCAGACACTGGCAGGTATGGATCAATAATTAAACTCATTCACACAGCAGACACTGGCAGGTATGGATCAGTAATTAAACTGATTCACAAAGCATAAACTGGCAGGTACAAATCAATAACTAAACTCATTCACAGGAGAAACTGGAAGCTATGGATCAATAATTAAACTCATTCACACAGCAGAAACTGGCAGGTACAGATCAATAATTGGACTCATTCACACAGCAGAAACTGGCAGGTACAGGTCATTAATTAAACTTATTCACACAGCAGAAACTGGCAGGTACAGATCAATAATTAAAATCATGCACACAGCAGACACTGGCAGGTGAAGATCAATAATTAAACTCATTCACACAGCAGAAACTGGCAGGTACTGGTCAATAACTAAACTCATTCACACAATAGAAACTGGCAGGTATGGATCAATAACTAAACTCATTCACACAGCAGAAACTGACAGGTACAGATCAATAATTAAACTCATTCACACAGCAGACACATGCAGGTACAGGTCAATAATAAAACACATTCACAAAGCAGACACTGGCAGGTACAGGTCAATAAATAATCTCATTCACACGGCAGACACTGGCAGGTACAGGTCAATAAATAATCTCATTCACACGGCAGACACTGGCAGGTTCAGGTCAATAATAAAACTCATTCACACAGCAGAAACTGGCAGTTACAGGTCAATAATTAAACTCATTCACACAGCAGAAACTGGCAGGTACTGGTCAATAACTAAACTCATTCACACAGCAGAAACTGACAGGTACAGATCAATAATTAAACTCATTCGCACAGCAGAAACTGGCAGGTATGGATCAATAATTAAACTCATTCACACAGCAGACACTGGTAGATACAGGTCAATAATTAAAATCATTCACACATCAGAAACTAGCAGGTACACATCAACAATTAAACTCATCCACACAGCAGAAACTGGACGGTACGGATCTTTAATTAAACTCATTCACTGCAGAAACTGGCAGGTACAGGTCAATAATTAAACTCATTCACACTGCAGACACTTGCAGGTATGGATCAATAATTAAACTCATTCACACAGCAGTCACTGGAAGGTATGGATCAATAATTAAACTGATTCACACAGCAGAAAGTGGCAGGTACAGATCAATAATTAAACTCATTCACTGCAGAAACTGGCAGGTACAGGTCAATAATTAAACTCATTCACACTGCAGACACTTGCAGGTATGGATCAATAATTAAACTCATTCACACAGCAGTCACTGGAAGGTATGGATCAATAATTAAACTGATTCACACAGCAGAAACTGGCAGGTACAGATCAATAATTGAACTCATTCACACAGCAGAAACTGGCAGGGATGGATCAATAATTAAACTCATTCACACAGCAGAAACTGGCAGGTACAGATCAATAACTAAACTTATTCAAAGGAGAAACTGGCAGGTATGGATCAATAATTAAACTCCTTCACACAGCAGGCGCTGACAGGTACAGATCAATAATTAAACTCATTCACACAGCAGAAACTGCCAGGTCCAGGTCAATAATTAAACACATTCACACAGCAGACACTGGCAGGTACAGGTCAATAATTAAACTCATTCACACAGCAGACACTGGCAGGTATGGATCAATAATTAAACTCATTCACACAGCAGACACTGGCAGGTACAGGTCAATAATTAAACTCATTCCCACAGCAGAAACTGGCAGGCACAGATCAATATTTAAACTCATTCTCACAGCAGAGACTGGCAGGTACAAATCAATAACTAAACTGATTCACACAGCAGACACTGGCAGGTATGGATCAATAATTCAACTCATTGACACTGCAGAAACTGACAGGTACAAATCAATAACTAAACTCATTCACAGGAGAAACTGGAAGCTATGGATCAATAATTAAACTCATTCACACAGCAGAAACTGGCAGGTACAGATCAATAATTAAACTCATTCACACAGCAGAAACTGGCAGGTACAGGTCAATAATTAAACTCATTCACACAGCAGAAACTGGCAGGTACGGATCAATAATTAAACTCATGCACACAGCAGACACTGGCAGGTGAAGATCAATAATTAAACTCATTCACACAGCAGAAACTGGCAGGTACTGGTCAATAACTAAACTCATTCACACTGCAGAAACTGACAGGTACAGATCAATAATTCAACTCATTCACACAGCAGACACATGCAGGTACAGGTCAATAATAAAACTCATTCACACAGCAGACACTGGCAGGTACAGGTCAATAAATAAACTCATTCACACAGCAGAAACTGGCAGGTACAGGTCAATAATAAAACTCATTCACACAGCAGAAACTGGCAGGTACAGGTCAATAATTAAAGCCATTCACACAGCAGACACTGGCAGGTACAGGTCAATAAATAAACTCATTCACACAGCAGAAACTGGCAGGTACAGATCAATCATTAAACTCATTCACACAGCAGAAACTGGCAGGTACAGATCAATAATTAAACTGTTTCACACAGCAGAAACTGGCAGGAACAGATCAACAATTAAACTCATTCACAGGAGAAACTGGCAGGTATGGATCAATAATTAAACTCATTCGCACAGCAGAAACTGGCAGGTACAGGTCAATAATTAAACTCATTCACACAGCAGACACTGGCAGGTATGGATCAATAATTAAACTCATTCACACAGCAAAAACTGGCAGGTACAGATCAAGAACGAAACTCATTCACAGGAGAAACTGGCAGGTACAGATCAATAATTAAACTCGTTCACACAGCAGACACTGGCAGGTGAAGATCAATAACTAAACTCATTCACGCAGCAGAAACTGGCAGGTATGGATCAATAATTAAACTCGTTCACACAGCAGACACTGGCAGGTGAAGATCAATAATTAAACTCATTCACGCAGAAGAAACTGGCAGGTACTGCTCAATAATTAAACTCATTTGCACAGCAGAAACTGGCAGGTACAGATCAATAATTAAACTCATTCACACAGCAGAAACTGGCAGGTACGGATCAATAATTAAACTCATTGACACAGCAGAAACTGGCAGGTACAGGTCAATAATTAAACTCATTCACACAGCAGAAACTGGCAGGTACGGATCAATAATTAAACTCATTCACACAGCAGACACTGGTAGGGACAGGTCAATAATTAAACTCATTCACACAGCCGAAACTGGCAGGTACAGGTCAATAATTAAACTCATTCACACAGCAGAAACTGGCAGTTACAGATCAATAATTAAACTCATTCACACAGCAGAAACTGGCAGGGATGGATCAATAATTAAACTCATTGACACAGCAGAAACTGGCAGGTACAGATCAATAACTAAACTCATTCAAAGGAGAAACTGGCAGGTAAGGATCAATAACTAAACTCCTTCACACAGCAGACGCTGACAGGTACAGATGAATAATTAAACTCATTCACACAGCAGACACTGGCAGGTACAGATCAATAATTTAACACATTCACACAGCTGAAACTGGCAGGTACAGGTCAATAATTAAACTCATTCCCACAGCAGAAACTGGCAGGCACAGATCAATAATTAAACTCATTCACACAGCAGACACTGGCAGGTACAGGTCAATAATTAAACTCATTCACACGGCAGACACTGGCAGGTATGGATCAATAATTAAACTCATTCACACAGCAGAAACTGGCAGGTACAGGTCAATAATTAAACTCATTCACACAGCAGAAACTGGCAGGTATGGATCAATAATTAAACTCATTCACACAGCAGATAAAGGCAGGTACAGGTCAACAATTAAACTCATTCACACAGCAGCCACTGGCAGGTACACATCAATAACTAAACTCATTCACACAGCAGAAACTGGCAGGTACAGATCAATAATTAAACTCATTCACACAGCAGATAAAGGCAGGTACAGATCAATAATTAAACTCATTCACACAGCAGACACTGGCAGGTGAAGATCAATAATTAAACCCATTCACAGCAGAAACTGGCAGGTACGGATGAATAATTAAACTCATTCACACAGCAGACACTGTCGGGGATGGATCAATAATTAAACTCATTCACACAGCAGAAACTGGCAGGTATGGATCAATAATTAAACTCATTCACACAGGAGAAACTGGCAGTTACTGATGAATAACGAAACTCATTCTCACAGCAGAAACTGGCAGGTATGGATCAATAATTAAACTCCTTCACACAGCAGACGCTGACAGGTACAGATCAATAATTAAACTCATTCACACAGCAGAAACTGCCAGGTCCAGGTCAATAATTAAAGACATTCACACAGCAGACACTGGCAGGTACAGGTCAATAATTAAACTCATTCACACAGCAGAGACTGGCAGGTACAAATCAATAATTAAACTCATTCACACAGCAGACACTGGCAGGTATGGATCAATAATTAAACTCATTCACACAATGGACACTGGCAGGTATGGATCAGAAATTAAACTGATTCACACAGCAGAAACTGGCAGGTCCAAATCAATAACTAAACTCATTCACAGGAGAAACTGGAAGCTATGGATCAATAAGTAAACTCATTCACACAGCAGAAACTGGCAGGTACAGATCAATAATTAAACTCATTCACACAGCAGAAACTGGCAGGTACGGATCAATAATTAAACTCATGCACACAGCAGACACTGATAGGTGAAGATCAATAATTAAACTCATTCACACAGCAGAAACTGGCAGGTACTGGTCAATAACTAAACTCATTCACACAGCAGAAACTGGCAGGTATGGATCAATAACTAAACTCATTCACACAGCAGAAACTGACAGGTACAGATCAATAATTAAACTCATTCACACAGCAGACACATGCAGGTACAAGTCAATAATAAAACACATTCACAAAGCAGACACTGGCAGGTACAGGTCAATAAATAATCTCATTCACACGGCAGACACTGGCAGGTACAGGTCAATAAATAATCTCATTCACACGGCAGACACTGGCAGGTTCAGGTCAATAATAAAACTCTTTCACACAGCAGAAACTGACAGTTACAGGTCAAGAATTAAACTCATTCACACAGCAGAAACTGGCAGGTACGGATCAATAATTAAACTCATGCACACAGCAGACACTGTCAGGTGAAGATCAATAATTAAACTCATTCACACAGCAGAAACTGGCAGGTACTGGTCAATAACTAAACTCATTCACACAGCAGAAACTGACAGGTACAGATCAATAATTAAACTCATTCACACAGCAGACACATGCAGGTACAGGTCAATAATAAAACTCATTCACACAGCAGACACTGGCAGGTACAGGTCAATAAATAATCTCATTCACACGGCAGACACTGGCAGGTACAGGTCAATAAATAAACTCATTCACACAGCAGAAACTGGCAGGTAGACGTCAATAACTAAACTCATTGACACAGGAGACACTGGCAGGTACAGGTCAATAATAAAACTCATTCACACAGCAGAAACTGGCAGGTACAGGTCAATAATTAAAGTCATTCACACAGCAGACACTGGCAGGTACAGATCAATAATTAAACTCATTCATACAGCAGAAACTGGCAGTTACAGGTCAATAATTAAACTCATTCACACAGCAGACGCTGGCAGGTACAGATCAATAATTAAACTCATTCACACAGCAGAAACTGGCAGTTACAGATCAATCATTAAACTGTTTCACACAGCAAAAACTGGCAGGTACAGATCAACAATTAAACTCATTCACAGGAGAAACTGGCAAGTATGGATCAAAAACTCAACTCATTCACACAGCAGACACTGGCAGGTACAGGTCAATAATTAAACTCATTCACACATCAGAAGCTGGCATGTATGGATCAATAATTAAACTCATTCACACAGCAGAAACTGGCAGGTACAGGTCAATATTTAAACTCATTCACACAGCAGGCACTATCAGGTACAGGTCAATAATTAAACTCATTCACACAGCAGAAACTGGCAGGTACAGATCAATAATTAAACTCATTCACACAGCAGAAACTGGCAGGTATGGATCAATAATTAAACTCATTCACACAGCAGAAACTGGCAGGTACAGATCAATAACTAAACTCATTCAAAGGAGAAACTGGCAGGTATGGATCAATAATTAAACTCCTTCACACAGCAGACGCTGACAGGTACAGATCAATAATTAAACTGATTCACACAGTAGAAACTGGCAGGTACAGGTCAATAATTAAACACATTCACGCAGCAGACACTGGCAGGTACAGGTCAATAATTAAACTCATTCACACAGCAGAAACTGGCAGGTACAGATCAATAATTAAACTCATTCACACAGCAGAGACTGGCAGGTACAAATCAATAACTAAACTCATTCACACAGCAGACACTGGCTGGTATGGATCAATAATTAAACTCATTCACACAGCAGACACTGGCAGGTATGGATCAATAATTAAACTCATTCACACAGCAGACACTGGCAGGTAGGGATCAGTAATTAAACTGATTCACACAGCAGACACTGGCAGGTATGGATCAATAATTCAACTCATTCACACAGCTGAAACTGACAGGTACAAATCATTAACTAAACTCATTCACAGGAGAAACTGGCAGGTATGGATCAAAAACTCAACTCATTCACACAGCAGACACTGGCAGGTACAGGTCAATAATTAAACTCATTCACACATCAGAAGCTGGCATGTATGGATCAATAATTAAACTCATTCACACAGCAGAAACTGGCAGGTACAGGTCAATATTTAAACTCATTCACACAGCAGGCACTATCAGGTACAGGTCAATAATTAAACTCATTCACACAGCAGAAACTGGCAGGTACAGATCAATAATTAAAATCATTCACACAGCAGAAACTGGCAGGTATGGATCAATAATTAAACTCATTCACACAGCAGAAACTGGCAGGTACAGATCAATAACTAAACTCATTCAAAGGAGAAACTGGCAGGTATGGATCAATAATTAAACTCCTTCACACAGCAGACGCTGACAGGTACAGATCAATAACTAAACTCATTCACACAGCAGACACTGGCAGGTACAGATCAATAATTAAACTCATTCACACAGCAGACACTGGCAGGTATGGATCAATAATTAAACTCATTCACACAGCAGACACTGGCAGGTAGGGATCAGTAATTAAACTGATTCACACAGCAGACACTGGCAGGTATGGATCAATAATTCAACTCATTCACACAGCTGAAACTGACAGGTACAAATCATTAACTAAACTCATTCACAGGAGAAACTGGAAGCTATGGATCAATAATTAAACTCATTCACACAGCAGAAACTGGCAGGTACAGGTCAATAATTAAACTCATTCACACAGCAGACACTGGCAGGTACAGATCAATAATTGAACTCATTCACACAGCAGACACTGGCAGGTACAGGTCAATAATTAAACTCATTCACACAGCAGAAACTGGCAGGTACAGATCAATACTTAAACTGATTCACACAGCAGACACTGGCAGGTACACGTCAATAACTAAACTCATTCACACAGCAGACGTTGGCAGGATTCGATCAATAATTAAAATCATTCACACAGCAGACACTGGCAGGTACAGATCAATAACTAAACTCATTCACAGGAGAAACTGGCAGGTATGTATCAATAACTAAACTCATTCACACAGCAGAAACTGGCAGGTACAGGTCAATAAATAAACTCATTCACGCAGCAGAAACTGGCAGGTACAGATGAATAATTAAACTCATTCAGACATCAAAAACTGGCAGGTATGGATCAATAATTAAACTCATTCACAAAGCAGACACAGGCAGGTTCAGATCAATAATTAAACACATTCACACAGCAGACACTGGCACGTACAGGTCAATAATTAAACTCATTCACACAGCAGACACAGGCAGGTTCAGATCAATAATTAAACACATTCACACAGCAGACACTGGCAGGTATGGATCAATAATTAAACTCATTCACACAGCAGACACTGGCAGGTACAGACCAACAATTAAACTCATTCACACAGGAGAAACTTGCAGGTACAGATCAATAATTAAACTCATTCGCACAGCAGATAAAGGCAGGTACAGATCAATAATTAAACTCATTCACACAGCTGACACTGGCAGGTACAGGTCAATAATTAAACTCATTCACACAGCAGACACTGGCAGGTGAAGATCAATAATTAAACCCATTCACAGCAGAAACTGGCAGGTACAGATCAATAATTAAACTCATTCACACAGCAGAGACTGGCAGGTACACATCAACAATTAAACTCATCCACACAGCAGAAACTGGACGGTACGAATCTTTAATTAAACTCATTCACTGCAGAAACTGGCAGGTACAGGTCAATAATTAAACTCATTCACACTGCAGACACTGGCAGGTACAGGTCAATAATAAAACACATTCACAAAGCAGACACTGGCAGGTACAGGTCAATAAATAATCTCATTCACACGGCAGACACTGGCAGGTACAGGTCAATAAATAATCTCATTCACACGGCAGACACTGGCAGGTTCAGGTCAATAATAAAACTCATTCACACAGCAGAAACTGGCAGTTACAGGTCAATAATTAAACTCATTCACGCAGCAGAAACTGGCAGGTACTGGTCAATAACTAAACTCATTCACATAGCAGAAACTGACAGGTACAGATCAATAATTAAACTCATTCGCACAGCAGATAAAGGCAGGTACAGATCAATAATTAAACTCATTCACACAGCAGACACTGGCAGGTGAAGATCAATAATTAAACCCATTCACAGCAGAAACTGGCAGGTATGGATCAATAATTAAACTCATTCACACAGCAGACACTGGTAGATACAGGTCAATAATTAAAATCATTCACACATCAGAAACTAGCAGGTACACATCAACAATTAAACTCATCCACACAGCAGAAACTGGACGGTACGGATCTTTAATTAAACTCATTCACTGCAGAAACTGGCAGGTACTGGTCAATAATTAAACTCATTCACACTGCAGACACTTGCAGGTATGGATCAATAATTAAACTCATTCACACAGCAGTCACTGGAAGGTATGGATCAATAATTAAACTGATTCACACAGCAGAAAGTGGCAGGTACAGATCAATAATTGAACTCATTCACACAGCAGAAACTGGCAGGGATGGATCAATAATTAAACTCATTCACACAGGAGAAACTGGCAGGTACAGATCAATAACTAAACTTATTCAAAGGAGAAACTGGCAGGTATGGATCAATAATTAAACTCCTTCACACAGCAGACGCTGACAGGTACAGATCAATAATTAAACTCATTCACACAGCAGAAACTGCCAGGTCCAGGTCAATAATTAAACACATTCACACAGCAGACACTGGCAGGTACAGGTCAATAATTAAACTCATTCACACAGCAGACACTGGCAGGTATGGATCAATAATTAAACTCATTCACACAGCAGACACTGGCAGGTACAGGTCAATAATTAAACTCATTCCCACAGCAGAAACTGGCAGGCACAGATCAATATTTAAACTCATTCTCACAGCAGAGACTGGCAGGTACAAATCAATAACTAAACTGATTCACACAGCAGACACTGGCAGGTATGGATCAATAATTCAACTCATTGACACAGCAGAAACTGGCAGGTACAAATCAATAACTAAACTCATTCACAGGAGAAACTGGAAGCTATGGATCAATAATTAAACTCATTCACACAGCAGAAACTGGCAGGTACAGATCAATAATTGAACTCATTCACACAGCAGAAACTGGCAGGTACAGGTCAATAATTAAACTCATGCACACAGCAGACACTGGCAGGTGAAGATCAATAATTAAACTCATTCACACAGCAGAAACTGGCAGGTACTGGTCAATAACTAAACTCATTCACACTGCAGAAACTGACAGGTACAGATCAATAATTCAACTCATTCACACAGCAGACACATGCAGGTACAGGTCAATAATAAAACTCATTCACACAGCAGACACTGGCAGGTACAGGTCAATAAATAATCTCATTCACACGGCAGACTCTGGCAGGTACAGGTCAATAAATAAACTCATTCACACAGCAGAAACTGGCAGGTACAGGTCAATAATAAAACTCATTCACACAGCAGAAACTGGCAGGTACAGGTCAATAATTAAAGCCATTCACACAGCAGACACTGGCAGGTACAGGTCAATAAATAAACTCATTCACACAGCAGAAACTGGCAGGTACAGATCAATCATTAAACTCATTCACACAGCAGAAACTGGCAGGTACAGATCAATAATTAAACTGTTTCACACAGCAGAAACTGGCAGGAACAGATCAACAATTAAACTCATTCACAGGAGAAACTGGCAGGTATGGATCAATAATTAAACTCATTCGCACAGCAGAAACTGACAGGTACAGGTCAATAATTAAACTCATTCACACAGCAGACACTGGCAGGTATGGATCAATAATTAAACTCATTCACACAGCAAAAACTGGCAGGTACAGATCAAGAACGAAACTCATTCACAGGAGAAACTGGCAGGTACAGATCAATAATTAAACTCGTTCACACAGCAGACACTGGCAGGTGAAGATCAATAACTAAACTCATTCACGCAGCAGAAACTGGCAGGTATGGATCAATAATTAAACTCGTTCACACAGCAGACACTGGCAGGTGAAGATCAATAATTAAACTCATTCACGCAGAAGAAACTGGCAGGTACTGCTCAATAATTAAACTCATTTGCACAGCAGAAACTGGCAGGTACAGATCAATAATTAAACTCATTCACACAGCAGAAACTGGCAGGTACGGATCAATAATTAAACTCATTGACACAGCAGAAACTGGCAGGTACAGGTCAATAATTAAACTCATTCACACAGCAGAAACTGGCAGGTACGGATCAATAATTAAACTCATTCACACAGCAGACACTGGTAGGGACAGGTCAATAATTAAACTCATTCACACAGCCGAAACTGGCAGGTACAGGTCAATAATTAAACTCATTCACACAGCAGAAACTGGCAGTTACAGATCAATAATTAAACTCATTCACACAGCAGAAACTGGCAGGGATGGATCAATAATTAAACTCATTGACACAGCAGAAACTGGCAGGTACAGATCAATAACTAAACTCATTCAAAGGAGAAACTGGCAGGTAAGGATCAATAACTAAACTCCTTCACACAGCAGACGCTGACAGGTACAGATGAATAATTAAACTCATTCACACAGCAGACACTGGCAGGTACAGATCAATAATTTAACACATTCACACAGCTGAAACTGGCAGGTACAGGTCAATAATTAAACTCATTCCCACAGCAGAAACTGGCAGGCACAGATCAATAATTAAACTCATTCACACAGCAGACACTGGCAGGTACAGGTCAATAATTAAACTCATTCACACGGCAGACACTGGCAGGTATGGATCAATAATTAAACTCATTCACACAGCAGAAACTGGCAGGTACAGGTCAATAATTAAACTCATTCACACAGCAGAAACTGGCAGGTATGGATCAATAATTAAACTCATTCACACAGCAGATAAAGGCAGGTACAGGTCAACAATTAAACTCATTCACACAGCAGCCACTGGCAGGTACACATCAATAACTAAACTCATTCACACAGCAGAAACTGGCAGGTACAGATCAATAATTAAACTCATTCACACTGCAGATAAAGGCAGGTACAGATCAATAATTAAACTCATTCACACAGCAGACACTGGCAGGTGAAGATCAATAATTAAACCCATTCACAGCAGAAACTGGCAGGTACGGATGAATAATTAAACTCATTCACACAGCAGACACTGTCGGGGATGGATCAATAATTAAACTCATTCACACAGCAGAAACTGGCAGGTATGGATCAATAATTAAACTCATTCACACAGGAGAAACTGGCAGTTACTGATGAATAACGAAACTCATTCTCACAGCAGAAACTGGCAGGTATGGATCAATAATTAAACTCCTTCACACAGCAGACGCTGACAGGTACAGATCAATAATTAAACTCATTCACACAGCAGAAACTGCCAGGTCCAGGTCAATAATTAAAGACATTCACACAGCAGACACTGGCAGGTACAGGTCAATAATTAAACTCATTCACACAGCAGAGACTGGCAGGTACAAATCAATAATTAAACTCATTCACACAGCAGACACTGGCAGGTATGGATCAATAATTAAACTCATTCACACAATGGACACTGGCAGGTATGGATCAGAAATTAAACTGATTCACACAGCAGAAACTGGCAGGTCCAAATCAATAACTAAACTCATTCACAGGAGAAACTGGAAGCTATGGATCAATAAGTAAACTCATTCACACAGCAGAAACTGGCAGGTACAGATCAATAATTAAACTCATTCACACAGCAGAAACTGGCAGGTACGGATCAATAATTAAACTCATGCACACAGCAGACACTGATAGGTGAAGATCAATAATTAAACTCATTCACACAGCAGAAACTGGCAGGTACTGGTCAATAACTAAACTCATTCACACAGCAGAAACTGGCAGGTATGGATCAATAACTAAACTCATTCACACAGCAGAAACTGACAGGTACAGATCAATAATTAAACTCATTCACACAGCAGACACATGCAGGTACAAGTCAATAATAAAACACATTCACAAAGCAGACACTGGCAGGTACAGGTCAATAAATAATCTCATTCACACGGCAGACACTGGCAGGTACAGGTCAATAAATAATCTCATTCACACGGCAGACACTGGCAGGTTCAGGTCAATAATAAAACTCTTTCACACAGCAGAAACTGACAGTTACAGGTCAAGAATTAAACTCATTCACACAGCAGAAACTGGCAGGTACGGATCAATAATTAAACTCATGCACACAGCAGACACTGTCAGGTGAAGATCAATAATTAAACTCATTCACACAGCAGAAACTGGCAGGTACTGGTCAATAACTAAACTCATTCACACAGCAGAAACTGACAGGTACAGATCAATAATTAAACTCATTCACACAGCAGACACATGCAGGTACAGGTCAATAATAAAACTCATTCACACAGCAGACACTGGCAGGTACAGGTCAATAAATAATCTCATTCACACGGCAGACACTGGCAGGTACAGGTCAATAAATAAACTCATTCACACAGCAGAAACTGGCAGGTAGACGTCAATAACTAAACTCATTGACACAGGAGACACTGGCAGGTACAGGTCAATAATAAAACTCATTCACACAGCAGAAACTGGCAGGTACAGGTCAATAATTAAAGTCATTCACACAGCAGACACTGGCAGGTACAGATCAATAATTAAACTCATTCATACAGCAGAAACTGGCAGTTACAGGTCAATAATTAAACTCATTCACACAGCAGACGCTGGCAGGTACAGATCAATAATTAAACTCATTCACACAGCAGAAACTGGCAGTTACAGATCAATCATTAAACTGTTTCACACAGCAAAAACTGGCAGGTACAGATCAACAATTAAACTCATTCACAGGAGAAACTGGCAAGTATGGATCAAAAACTCAACTCATTCACACAGCAGACACTGGCAGGTACAGGTCAATAATTAAACTCATTCACACATCAGAAGCTGGCATGTATGGATCAATAATTAAACTCATTCACACAGCAGAAACTGGCAGGTACAGGTCAATATTTAAACTCATTCACACAGCAGGCACTATCAGGTACAGGTCAATAATTAAACTCATTCACACAGCAGAAACTGGCAGGTACAGATCAATAATTAAACTCATTCACACAGCAGAAACTGGCAGGTATGGATCAATAATTAAACTCATTCACACAGCAGAAACTGGCAGGTACAGATCAATAACTAAACTCATTCAAAGGAGAAACTGGCAGGTATGGATCAATAATTAAACTCCTTCACACAGCAGACGCTGACAGGTACAGATCAATAATTAAACTGATTCACACAGTAGAAACTGGCAGGTACAGGTCAATAATTAAACACATTCACGCAGCAGACACTGGCAGGTACAGGTCAATAATTAAACTCATTCACACAGCAGAAACTGGCAGGTACAGATCAATAATTAAACTCATTCACACAGCAGAGACTGGCAGGTACAAATCAATAACTAAACTCATTCACACAGCAGACACTGGCTGGTATGGATCAATAATTAAACTCATTCACACAGCAGACACTGGCAGGTATGGATCAATAATTAAACTCATTCACACAGCAGACACTGGCAGGTAGGGATCAGTAATTAAACTGATTCACACAGCAGACACTGGCAGGTATGGATCAATAATTCAACTCATTCACACAGCTGAAACTGACAGGTACAAATCATTAACTAAACTCATTCACAGGAGAAACTGGCAGGTATGGATCAAAAACTCAACTCATTCACACAGCAGACACTGGCAGGTACAGGTCAATAATTAAACTCATTCACACATCAGAAGCTGGCATGTATGGATCAATAATTAAACTCATTCACACAGCAGAAACTGGCAGGTACAGGTCAATATTTAAACTCATTCACACAGCAGGCACTATCAGGTACAGGTCAATAATTAAACTCATTCACACAGCAGAAACTGGCAGGTACAGATCAATAATTAAAATCATTCACACAGCAGAAACTGGCAGGTATGGATCAATAATTAAACTCATTCACACAGCAGAAACTGGCAGGTACAGATCAATAACTAAACTCATTCAAAGGAGAAACTGGCAGGTATGGATCAATAATTAAACTCCTTCACACAGCAGACGCTGACAGGTACAGATCAATAACTAAACTCATTCACACAGCAGACACTGGCAGGTACAGATCAATAATTAAACTCATTCACACAGCAGACACTGGCAGGTATGGATCAATAATTAAACTCATTCACACAGCAGACACTGGCAGGTAGGGATCAGTAATTAAACTGATTCACACAGCAGACACTGGCAGGTATGGATCAATAATTCAACTCATTCACACAGCTGAAACTGACAGGTACAAATCATTAACTAAACTCATTCACAGGAGAAACTGGAAGCTATGGATCAATAATTAAACTCATTCACACAGCAGAAACTGGCAGGTACAGGTCAATAATTAAACTCATTCACACAGCAGACACTGGCAGGTACAGATCAATAATTGAACTCATTCACACAGCAGACACTGGCAGGTACAGGTCAATAATTAAACTCATTCACACAGCAGAAACTGGCAGGTACAGATCAATACTTAAACTGATTCACACAGCAGACACTGGCAGGTACACGTCAATAACTAAACTCATTCACACAGCAGACGTTGGCAGGATTCGATCAATAATTAAAATCATTCACACAGCAGACACTGGCAGGTACAGATCAATAACTAAACTCATTCACAGGAGAAACTGGCAGGTATGTATCAATAACTAAACTCATTCACACAGCAGAAACTGGCAGGTACAGGTCAATAAATAAACTCATTCACGCAGCAGAAACTGGCAGGTACAGATGAATAATTAAACTCATTCAGACATCAAAAACTGGCAGGTATGGATCAATAATTAAACTCATTCACAAAGCAGACACAGGCAGGTTCAGATCAATAATTAAACACATTCACACAGCAGACACTGGCACGTACAGGTCAATAATTAAACTCATTCACACAGCAGACACAGGCAGGTTCAGATCAATAATTAAACACATTCACACAGCAGACACTGGCAGGTATGGATCAATAATTAAACTCATTCACACAGCAGACACTGGCAGGTACAGACCAACAATTAAACTCATTCACACAGGAGAAACTTGCAGGTACAGATCAATAATTAAACTCATTCGCACAGCAGATAAAGGCAGGTACAGGTCAATAATTAAACTCATTCACACAGCAGACACTGGCAGGTGAAGATCAATAATTAAACCCATTCACAGCAGAAACTGGCAGGTACAGATCAATAATTAAACTCATTCACACAGCAGAGACTGGCAGGTACACATCAACAATTAAACTCATCCACACAGCAGAAACTGGACGGTACGAATCTTTAATTAAACTCATTCACTGCAGAAACTGGCAGGTACAGGTCAATAATTAAACTCATTCACACTGCAGACACTGGCAGGTACAGGTCAATAATAAAACACATTCACAAAACAGACACTGGCAGGTACAGGTCAATAAATAATCTCATTCACACGGCAGACACTGGCAGGTACAGGTCAATAATTAAACTCATTCACACAGCAGAAACTGGCAGGTATGGATCAATAATTAAACTCATTCACACAGCAGATAAAGGCAGGTACAGGTCAACAATTAAACTCATTCACACAGCAGCCACTGGCAGGTACACATCAATAACTAAACTCATTCACACAGCAGAAACTGGCAGGTACAGATCAATAATTAAACTCATTCACACAGCAGATAAAGGCAGGTACAGATCAATAATTAAACTCATTCACACAGCAGACACTGGCAGGTGAAGATCAATAATTAAACCCATTCACAGCAGAAACTGGCAGGTACGGATGAATAATTAAACTCATTCACACAGCAGA